>NW_005324453.1:0-1517 GCF_000412655.1 Myotis brandtii | reverse complement strand
TCTCTGTATCTATGAGTTTGTTTCTGTTCTGTTTGTTCATTTATTGTGTTTATTGGATTTCACATATAAGTGAAATCACATGGTATCTGGCTCTCCCTGTCCTACTTATTCAACATAGGTGTGATATTTCTTTTACTTCAAAATCCCCCAGGAAAAGAGACTTTCAGATAATCACAATGAATGCTAAACAGACAATTTACAAGACTTAGTGGAAATAAAGATCTAGTGGGCATGAGAGAACAGAAGCAAACGTTAGCACCTCCGTTTTCCAGGTTGGGGGATGGAGATCAATAACACACAGAAAGGCCATGCAACCTGCCTGTGGCCCACAGTGAGCCTCTGGCGTGGGCAGGAGTGTGGCAGGTCTTCCTCCTTCCACCCCAGTGTACCGAGAGGTAGAAGGACCCAAAGGGGATCCCTCTCCTCCCTCCACCTTCCCAGCGCCACTAAGCAGCCTTCTCCCACTACCTCTGGTGTGCTTTGCCAGATGGAAAAAAAGGCCAGGACTGTCTCCAGCTGAAGGCAAGACAGCTGTGCCCAAAGCAATAGACAACCCTCACCAAAGCTTCCCTGAAGTCAGGAATGGAGGTCCACGCCGGGCCTGACTCCTCAAGAGCCTAAGGAGAAGACACTTCCCACGTCACCGCGCAGAGGCGCATCTGTCTAGGTAGTCAGACCACAGGGCCTCCAGCAGCACAGAAGGCTGCCTCCCCTTTGCTGTGGCAGCTTCCTGTGCACACCTCCACGCAGGCACTTTTTACCTCTCCCACAATGCTCTGTCCACGGCATTGTTTCACCTGGGAGCTCCTCCAGGGCAGGGATTGGTCTCATTTGCCTTTTTCTTATTATTTCTTAACAAAGGGTTCAGTGTATAATAACCACTAGGAAATGCTTCTTGAATGAGAATGACGGATCCCGTCTTCTTTTTGATATGGGCTACCAGGCAGCCCAGAAACAGTTTCCAGATGATTTCACACCAGGCGGTGACTTCTCACTATGCCACTGAAGTGGGGAGTGGTCAAGTGCTTGGGCTTTAGAGCCTAGAGCCCAACTGCTTGGGTCTGAATCCCAGCCTTGCCACCAGTGTGACCTCCTATAACTATGGAAACCTTCTGTGCCTTATTCCCTGACCTGCTAAGTGGGGCTGAGGATGATGATAACATTTACCCAGGGGTCAATGATAAATATATGTAAAACAGTGTTTTTGCATGTAGCTACCTGTAGCACACACACTTTGCATTCCTAGCATGCCCATCGCTTCTAGGTAGGTAGTTGCTCAATAAATGTTAACAAACAAAAGACAAGACATTGAGATAGGAACAGAAAGACTTAGTCATTGCTGACTGAAGTCATTTGTTGGTCATCATATATTTTGTCCTTAGGTGGTTCTGCTGAAAAGATCTTAAGGGTTTCATTGAGGGCTGTAACTTCTCTAAGCATGGGATCAGCACTATAATTAGCATTTCCCCTACATTCCCCGAGGAACTTTGTGTTCACTGCCCTTCTTCCTCTCTTTA
>NW_005324452.1:0-1517 GCF_000412655.1 Myotis brandtii | reverse complement strand
CAGCCTGGATTCCTATGAAATTTCAAAAGATGATGAAACTGAGGACAGAACAGGTTGGAGGATTCCCTGGTATTTCACAGCCTCCAAGTCCCGTGATCTCTCCATTTTGAATATTTTATGGAGTTAAGAGACTTAAAACACACACCTGCCAACCGTCTGTGTTGCTCAGGAGTTACTGTTTTTCTAAGGCCTGGTAAGCTGTAGCCTTGCTGTCTTGAACTTTGAGCTTTAGTTACACATCAAACCCTGGAAGCAGGCAAATGCTGATGCCACAGGAGCAGCAGCAGGTGGCACCAGTCGGGGGCGGGCACACCATGCCCTCTGACGTGCTTGGCCGGTCTGCTGTTCACGTGAAACGATGCCCAGCAGGAGCGGGGCCACCTGGGTCTGACTACGCAAGTCATTCTTCCCTGATTAATGAAGGTTTAGCGTCCAAGGTTATACAGTGCTGAGAGGAGAGGGAAATTGCTAATCTATGCAGTCTTTGGTGACCCAAATGTAAGTAGTTCTGCGGTAGACCACTGAGTTAGAGTGAGTGAGACTCGCTGTGTGCCCGTCTTGGGACTCTAGGCAAGTTACTTGCCTTCTCTGAACCAGAGTTTCCTTATCCAGAAAACAGGCAATTTCAGAGAGGGGCTCAGATTGGAGATATCTATAAAAAGAACTCAATGCATCATAAGACCTAAGAAAATTAGCTATTATTATTGTTGTCATGATCATAACAAGAATAATTAGTATTAGTAGCATAAGTGAAATTGTTTTTACCATGCAGCTCTCAGCGGGCGGAATGCTTTAGTCACAATTCCAACCACCCCAGTCCTGACCCCAACATCTGTTACTCACCCCACGCTCTGTTCTTTCACCACCGTCCACCTCTACTTCCTCCATTCTTCTTTGACAAAATAAAACCTGATGAAACCTCCCCGGATTGGGTCATCTTGACCTGATCAATCAAGCGCGAGGTGCTTGAATGAGCACCCGGTGGAGATGGGAAACCAGAAAGTATGCCTTTGGGCAGCAAGTGGATTCAGGAGTGCTGATGGGAGCTTTACCTGGCCTCACCCTCCACTATCCTTAGAACAGGCCGTGGCCAAGACTTCCCCAGACAAATGAGCCCCGATTTTGTGTTTCGAACATTTCAATTTCCTTTAATAATCACAGTCGATGTTTAACATTACCCACTTTTAGAACCTATCTGACCCTAAAGTCTATTTAGACAACCTAGTTCTCTGATACTTTTTCCTTCATTTCATTGACATTTCACTTGTTCACTCATAAATTCTAATGTCACACTCAATACCATTGAGCACTTTGACTCCACCTCCCCCTACTTTATGAATTATCCCAAAGAAATATATTCCTGAGAATTTATACTTTCCCAGGATCAGGGTCATTTCATTGTTTTTAGATTTCCCCATAAGGTTTATTTGCTTCATTCATTATTTCACTCAGGAAGCACATACTATTTTTATGTACCTTCTCTTGATTTGGATTTTGCTTTAATGCTCAAGAGGAAA
>NW_005324451.1:0-1517 GCF_000412655.1 Myotis brandtii | reverse complement strand
GGGAGATTCTCTTAACCTATCACAGGTGTTTACTTAAGATTTCCCTCCAGAATTACACGGGAGAGCTTCCCCTGGTGGCCAAAATATTAGACTAATAATTACAACCCACCTTTAGGAGAAAAAAAATCATGATTTAAAAAATAAATTAACAGAGTTATTCAGTACTAAGTAGTACCCATGTCAGAGATTCCAGCAAAAGTTCTAGGTGGGTTGCCATAGTTCTCTTCAGATATTATTTTGATCGAAATTGTTTTTGCCACCGACACTTCAGCACTTACGTTTCTAGAAACATGGCCATACACAATGTTAGTCTATATTAATTTGGAAGTATTTAAATCAATTACCCAATCTGAGTGGTTCTGAAATGTCTTTCCATTATTCTCTTTTTATTTTTAATTCCTGTGAGGTATGAGACTTCTTTTGTTGGACATCATCACCAGTGGAAGGGAAATAGGTTGGAGAAACAAAGTGGAGGTAGAAATTATAGAATAATACCCCTACCCACTGAGAGAAGTGGGCAAAAGATATAGGAAGCAACAAGAAGCAAGATTACAGGACAAAAAGCAGAAGAAAGGCCCCAGGATAGAAGGCAATCCCCTTCTCCTCAGCCTACTTTCTCCTGCCATTGCTGTTGGTGGATGGGTAGAATTCTCTGGTTGAAGGGGCTTGGTAATTCCCTGGGAGAAAGAGTGGTTTTTATCCCCTGGTAAACATCAGAAGGGGAGAAAGAGCTTCACTTGATCAATTATGGCTGTCTCTAAGAAAAGCAAATTAAGAGATTTAGACTTTTCACTTATAAGAAAAGATTGGCATTGGTGATCAGTATATTAATAATGGCACAAATGTTCAGTTATAAATATATGCCAGAGACCATAACAATGGCCGGGATAAAGTGAGGACTATGTTTCAAATTAATTGTTCTATAAATTGGATATGTCTACCTGTTTATTTCATAATAAATCTCAAATGAGTTGACTAATTTTGACCAAATTTGGTTCATTTATCAAGGGAATAAATTTACATCACATGAAGCCTATGAGTCAATGCATCAAATGACAGCCAATAAAGCTTTCAATGAGCTTTGTTTTCTATAATTTGTAATGACTTTCAGAGCTTTCATTTCTTACCCTCTTTAACCACACTGCAGAACACAAGATAAATCTCCCAATTTCAGCCTATTTCACCCTTTTCTGTATGTCACTCTCCTGCTTAAAAACATAGCCCATGAACTCCAAATTCCTTTACCTGTCTTTTGATGGACTGATTGATAGGTACTTATACAGGAAAGAGCTACAATTCACAGAATCACAAATATCCACACATTTTTCATGGTGCAGAGGGCAGGAAAGTTTATAAAACATGTACTTGGGGGTCAGAAAAGGGATCACCTCTCTTCAGTTACACAAGGAAACTTCACAGAGGTGTTCAAGATTCTGAGAAGTGTTTGAAATGTGCAGAGTTAAAAGTGTCCTGGGCATATATTTTTGTTTGGGACAAAAGTTCTAATGCAGTCAGGA
>NW_005324450.1:0-1517 GCF_000412655.1 Myotis brandtii | reverse complement strand
CATGAGAGTTGCATGTTTTACAAATGATGGTTTTTTATTCGTATCCTTTTAAGTTACGTTTTCAAATTATAGCAATTTTAAATATACCTTTTTTAGACCTCTTTTTTTAATGAAAGAAAATATTGCCTTGTGTCAAAGACATTTACAAAAATAAACCTGACTAACTGGTAAGTCCATGCTTGGGGATTAGACTGCAGGGCCCTCTGCTCCCCATTCTGCTGCTGAACTCACCGAGGCATGCTGCTTGTATCTGGCTTAGATGCCAGCCACAGACGCTTTGGATTAATCCTTAGCCTTAATGCCTTAAGACTTAGTGAGCTGAAACATACCAATTCCCACACGTCCTGTTTCCCTTAGTGATGGGTTAGTTTTCGCTTCATCATTTCTGCAAGCACCGTAAGTGTCAAATGGGTCGATAAAAGCATCCACGCTAGGGCAGTCCATGTCCCAGTGGTCAGTTAGTGCCCACAGGCTGAGAAGCAAGTGGTGCAAGGTTCCAGGAATGTTCCCAAGACATAAAGATGAGGCTGCATTAACACGTTTCTCAGATGGAGCAAAGGGGTAATTTCTAATCTGCTACATTCCATTGTTGGGTTGCTCAGTCATTTCAGAGAGACTTCTGGTAACAATTAATACGGCCATAAAAACGGGAAAATAACCGGGGAAAACATGCACACAAATTGAAAGCAGATATCTGAATGCTGTTGTCCCACAAATTTAGATCAACCACACGTCGGCCTGGAAACTTGTAAATAGCATTCATAAGGGATGTTATCATATAAAGTGTGGTGGAGAAATCGCAATGGAGCCCATTTGTACATTCTGGAATTAATATCTACCTGCAGATAATTAAGAGAACAATAAAAATGCACTGAATGAATGTACACTGGGGAAGATAGGAACTGAACATGATCCAAAATATGTCATATTCTGGGAACCTAGGGGAAATAAAGCTTTATGGGACACTGGCAGATATCATTGCTGCTGGAACCAGAATTTTGAAGTCTTGCAGCTCGGAAATAATGATTTTAGTTAACAAAAATATGTGGGTGGAATTAAGCTCACCACTCCTACTATTGTAGTCAGAATTAAGTGCCTAATTCCCATGCACTGTCCCGGAAATGATTCTTGCAACCTCTTTTGTGAGAATGCTTTCCAACAAGCCCTGGTGGCACCCAATGGTACCAAGTTAAACCATCTTCCTGTTGCCTTTTGCACATCCTTCTCACATTATAATTGTTTAGATATGCATGGAGGTCTCAGGAAAACTCCGGCATGTTCCAAGAGAACGAACCTTAGACGAGTGACTCAATTTAAAATTTTGATCCAATGAAAATCCTTTTGAAGACTGTGGAGGTGATTAAAAGGCAGCAACACTACATTAAGCAGTACTTTCTCAATCTAGTGCTCACTGGTTTTGGAAACGTGTGTTGAAGGAATATTTGCAATAATATAACTACAAGGCCAGATATGGTTTAAGTAATTTAAATGTGTGTTTTTTATAAATATATATCTCC
>NW_005324449.1:0-1517 GCF_000412655.1 Myotis brandtii | reverse complement strand
TTGTCTGTGTCCATAGGTTAGGCTTATATGCATGTATAACAATTCAACTTGTCTTATCACGGGATCTATTGTACTTTGTGGTAACTGCTTGTTTAATACTAGTCTACCTTACTCCATTATGGCCATTATGAGCATGCTGACCATGTCTGCCTTGGTTGCCTGGGGCTCTGCATACTTCCTGAAAAACGGCACAAGCACAATACTATTTCATGAATAAATGAATGAAACTATGAATGAGCTCATCGTTATCACAGATATTCAGAGTGCTTGAACCAAATTTTTATTTTACTATGATCACTTGATTTTGAGGAGATATAAATAAACAATATGCCATTGAACTGACACAATCATCCTTTATAAGCTGATTTTAACACCCCTATCCCATCAGGTAAAATAAATGTAAGACACTAATCTACTATTGTGATGAATAAATTTTAATGCCATGTATACAGTTGACCCTTGAACAACAGGCTTGAACTGAGTTGTTCCACTTATAATGATGCAGATTTTTTTTCAATAAATACACTTGGCCCTCTATGTCTACAGGTTTCATATCTGGGGATTCAGCCAACTGCAGATGGAAATCAGTATTTTCTATCCCTGATTGAAAGTCCACAGATGCAGAGGGCTGACTATGCATTGATCTACACTATTTTGTATAAGGGACTTGAGCACCTCCAGACTTTGGTATCTCTGAAGAGAAGGGAGACTCAACCTGGAACCAATTCCTCCAAATACTGAGGGAAGACAGTTGTTAATTTTGGGGAAACAAAATTTATGCATGAATTTTCAGCTATTGGGGGAGCATTGATACCCCTCACCCCCATTGTTCAAAGGTCAACTTAGGTTTACATTCACTTTCCTCTGTACCAACTTGATACTAGCATTTTGAAGTTAAATTTGGATGGATATAATTCATTTTAGACTAAATTTTCCACTTATTTAATTTTTTAAGTATGCTTCAGAATGAACCATAAGTGAAGAGTAAGTTGCAACTACTCAGTATTTTCTAATGAGTTATTTCTTGAACATTGTATTGCATATCTGGAAATTTTCACCTAGTAACACTTTGTTTCAAAATCAGAAAGGTAAAAATTAATACTGGTAGCCCCATTAAAATAGAACGACAAGATCCTTCCCCAGAAGCACAGAATATTTTTAGACTCACAGTGTGTGCATCCCTGGCTGTGTGCTCCAGTAAGTCAGGCAGCTGGAGACCCAGCCCAGGCTCACTGCCAATGTCCCTTCACCTACAAACAGGACAAAAGTGCTCTCAGAGACAAAACATGTTTCAAAAGGAGTAAAAATACTTCATTTCTTCTCTTTAATGTCTTTTTCTCTCCCCAGACTTTCAGGAGAACTAGGGAAATTTCCTCTTTGAGGCATTTGCATGTTTGTGCATTTTAGATCCTGTCTTATACTCAACGTGATAGGAGCAGCCAGCATTACGTTGAACTGGTCTTAAGAACACATATTTTCTCCCTGATTTTGGCTTGGAATGGCACTGCTTTCTCTTA
>NW_005324448.1:0-1517 GCF_000412655.1 Myotis brandtii | reverse complement strand
ACGATAAAGATGGCAGAGATCATCATTAATTACTATCCCTGCCATTGAGGAGCCCCCAGGTGTGGGGCACAGTGCTCTCTACTCAGTAATTTTTTTCTTTTTAAATACTTAATGCTCACACAGCCCTCTTGGTCAGGATACAAAGGAGAAGTCAGTGGAGTGGGTCAGCGGGAGGAAGAAACCCAGATGCTGGGCCCAAGCCTCTCCATTGGTGCCCGATGCAACATCACAAAGAGGAAGGTGAAAGGCATCGCGTTCCCTGAGCACAAATAACCTGCCTAGCCCTGAGTCCTTGATCCGAATAATCTCAATATCCACACAAGAGTCTAGCAAGCTAAGGAGATGTTATTCCCAATTTACAGATGGGAACACTGAGGTGAAGGGACGTGTCCCAAGATCACACAATTAGGAAGCCGCAGTGGGGATTGAAACTCTGGCCTAACAGGCCCCAGGGGGAACAATAACATTTGAAGAGCTGCAGGCAGGTAGTTCGAAGCAGCTCCAAGGCCAAGTTTGTGGTAGGAGAAGGGGTTCTTTCTCTCCAGGGCCATCTGGCCAGATAGGAACCCTGGGAAGATTATGTCCCCTGCCAGACATGGGCCCGTGCTGGTGTCCTCTGCCCACTTGCTTGTTGCTCATCCCAGAATCCCCAGCTCTGTCACTCAGCCTCACATACCTTTTCTTGCATCTCCATGCTCGGGAAACTTGAGCTTCCTTGCACCTGCCCAGCCAGGATCCCAGGACACGGCCTGGGGGAGGGGAAGCAAGGAGCACGGAGACCTAAGTCTGGGCTCCTTTCTATCTTCAGAGTCAGATTAGGACAGGCATAGCACCAAAGTTATGCCTTTATTCCCAGTCCCTTGTTAAGTTCTGGCTATTTGCCACGCACTATGGTGAGCACTGGGGAAATAATAGTAAATAAGATAGAATTGCTCCATAAAGATATGCCACCCTTTTTTATGGCTGCATACTGTTCTATTGCCATCCCCAGACTTTTATGAGTAAGCCCCTTTAAAGTTTTTTTCTACCTTTTTATTTTTAAATAATTTTAGATCTATGAAAAGTTGCAAAAAAATAGTACAGAGTCCTCAGGTACCTTCACCCAGCGTTCCCCAGTGCTAACATCTTACAGAACCATGGTACAATTTCAACACCTGGACACTACATACCTTAGTCAGATTTCAGCAGGTTTTCCATTTTTATTTTTTTACAGTACTCCAAAATTACAACATGTGTAGATCTGTGCAAGTGACATCATACTAGTAATCAGAATAAAGAATTATTCTATCACAAAGTCCCCCATGCTACCGTTCTAGTTAGATCCTACTCCACCCTAACTGCTGGCAGCCACTGATCCATTTCTCCATCTCTATAATCTGGTCATTTCAGATATTATAGAAATGAAGTCATAGTTATATAAATAAAAGCCTAAGTGACCGAACGACCGAATGACCCGTCAACTGGCTGCTATGACATGCAATGACCACCGGGGGCAGACGCTCAACACAGGAGCTGCC
>NW_005324447.1:0-1516 GCF_000412655.1 Myotis brandtii | reverse complement strand
TATACTGTATGGTAGCTATTGCGCTCTTTGATTTTTATCTACTACTTTGTCATTTTTAGTTTCTGTGCTTTAAAAACAAACTAATATAATAGAAATTCCATTATGACTTCAAATGCTGGTCAATATTTCAATGTTCCTTAAATGTTTCAGTTCTATCTCAAAGCCAATTTCCTCAACATTTTTTACTTGAGTTGTGATAAGTTAAATTGTAGTCAATCTTAAAATAGAAATTCTTAGCTTAAAGTCACATTTGGAGAACTACAATTCACAGATATCTCTTATATAGAAACCAGGTTGATTCTTCTCAGTAATTAATTTTAGAAGTGTCAAAGCTTAAGGGAAGAATGTATATACAATTTGCTCAAAGTCAAGCTAAACTTTACAACTTTAATGATATACCTATGTATACAAAGTTTTCCTAAATGAGTTAAAGTGATTCGCTAGTAGATAAAGTGTATAAAATGACTAAGTAAATGACCTATAAAGTAGTCAGTATCAAGTGATTAGATCATAAATCTGGGATGCCAGGGGAAGAAAGTATGTGTGGTGGTGAAAGAATCAGAGTTCAATGGTTCCTATAACAAATCACAGACAGCACGAAGCCAACTTTCTCATTACCAGAAAGCCAGGAGCTTAGAAAGCCCTCCTTTCACATTTGTATGCCTCAAAGGCAGTTGAACAATAGAAAGAGGTATAAAGTGTGAATAGAAAGTTACACATAAAAGTTTAGATATGAAAAGAGGGTGCATACACACGTCAAAAGGAATGCAATGGTTGAGATTGAAGTTTCTAGGCACTAAGAGGCTACAGATGGTTTTGTATGATGGCAAATAAGTCATATTCAATTAAAACTGTCATAACTGGAACTATAGAAATAAGATCAATTCAGAGTTTGTACTTAAATATGAACTTTGAAGAGTTTCAGAAAAAGAATATACGAGTCTCACCTATAAGGACTGAATAATCCAAGGCTGCTCATGAAAGCATTTTTATAGAAGAAATATCCTGGGACCTGGATGCAGCCAGCAGGTTTTACTTTGAAAGTCATGTATACATTGTTGAAGGAGGGAAAGGAAGAGGAGTTTTCATAGGATAAAGAATGAAATCAATAGCCTAGATAGAACCAAGGCTGGAGGAAGAGATAAATCCTGAGCAAGGTGGAAACACATATAGAAAGTGAGTTCAAAGAGTAATCATTAAAGGACATTGAAAGCATGAAGCCATAACAAATATGTGGGTGGGTTAAGCCAGAAATATCAAGATCCAAGCCTGAGAATGTGGGGAGGTTCTGCAGATTTCCTTTTATCAACACACTGTGTAACCTTGGTGTCTGGCCAAGGTAGAATCTTAAAAAGTAATGAGAAAGAGAGACAGAAAGAGAGCGAGAACTCTCAGCAATTAGTATCATATATCCAAAAATGAGAAAGTAATAATACAGTACAACTCAAATAAAGTGAGAATGACGTAGAATTAAATCAAAAGATAATGAAGAACCTAGACTATTTAAGAAAAAAAG
>NW_005324446.1:0-1516 GCF_000412655.1 Myotis brandtii | reverse complement strand
GCAGCAGCACTAAGGATGTCCGACTCGTGCACCGGGCCTCTAGTGTCAAATAAAACATATAACAGCACTTTAAAAATTGTCAAGTACTAAGAAAGATAAAGAAATGCCATTGGTAATAAAATAATCAGAACAGCTTTGTAGATAGAAGGATAATGAAATTATGTTAATTTCATTTTTTTTCAGATTAGATTTGGAAGTTCAAGAAAATTTGGAATGACACATTTTAATGTAGGAAATAGAAGTCTAAAAGTAAAATGAGAGTGAGCATTAAGTTGGTAATATATTTAAGAATAAACTAAGTTAACATTTTAATGCAAAGACTATGTTTATTTAGAAAATAAGAATGTTTAAATGATTAGATTTTTTTCAATACAGTAAGTAGGTCATTTTAAAACATAACCACTTAATTGTATATTTCTAAAATATCTATCCAATTTGCTGAAATTTTTACATTTAATATTTTAAAATAGACTATTATTCCATAAGCAAAAACTAATAGATTTGAAATTTTTATTCATTTACAAGTTGAAAGACTATTTTAATTGTTTTGATCTGCTTCTAAGAATTCCTATAGCAACTGTCCCCAGATGTTTAGACTTTAGATAAAGCTGTTAAAAATTTTTAGAAACCTTCAGTCAGTGAAAATTTTCTCTGATAAAATTAAAAAGTCTGGCATATAGAAAGTTTAGAAAGATGAATTTTTTAAAATGTTTGCTTAGGTAAACTAATTACCTTGAGAAAATATTTTCAGATATTCCAAAAAATGACAAAGGACTAATATACGTAAGAGAAATGGCTTAATCATATGAGTGCTTCCAGGTAATTCGTGTAATTGACTTTACAAGAATAATGTCAAGCATGTAACTCTCTGGTCCCATGACTCTAACTGTCTACCTGAGGGATCACCAGCTCACTTAGCAACCTCAGGGTTGGCCTGAACAGGAGGTATGAGGGGCCCTGCCAGAAGACTAACTCTCATCTTGTTGATTTCACTATTCACCCCCATCCACGCCATCCATGCCACCCAGGACTTGGGTGGTAGCAGACTAGACAATGCCCTCAAAAAATATTTTCATCAAGGCTCTTGGAGCCTAGCTTGTGGCTGATGGACTTAATTCCATTGTGCACATCTTGCTGCTTAGTCCTGCCCAGGTCTCCCTACTTCTACCCCAAGTTATCTGGGTGGCCCACTGGCCCCTGGATCTCACTGCCATCCCTGAGGCCATGGAAGCTGTCCCTTTTCAGCTTTGTGTTTAATACTTCACCAATGTCTCACCCAATCATGGGGTCATTCTTTCTGGTCCTGGACCAGGTTGCTACCATCCAATACCTGGTACTATAACATATGCAAACTGAGTAATACGAGGGTCCAAGGTAAGAAATGAGACCATTTCTGACACTTTGGACTGCCAAAGTCAATTTCATCCCCTTTCATGCAGAAACATGAAGACAGACAACAAATAACATTAGATTATTATAATTTTATACTTCATATTTATAATTAGAAATATTGTTT
>NW_005324445.1:0-1516 GCF_000412655.1 Myotis brandtii | reverse complement strand
CCATTGACCTTCCCCCAGCCTCCCCTACCCCCTGTTGCATGTGTGTATTAAGTGTCATGATTTACTGAGAAATATCCAGGGGATAAAAATAGGTCAGTAGCACAGCGGCGATATTTATATCCACTTAGAAGTTAAAAAACAAAAACAAAAACAAAAAAACAGTTCATAAAAAAGGGGGAAGAAGGAGGGGAAAAAAGCAAAATAAACTGCATGTTGTTCTGAGTAAGTAGGCAAACATTATTTTAGGGTCTTTTGTCTCATTTTGCCTTTCACTTTCCTAGATCTGTTAGCAGCCATCATGTTCATGCTCAGAAACAAAAGTCAAGTATTCTTGGAATAAAGCATTTGGGGTAGTTGTTAGTTTGTTTTTCTTTAAATAAATAACCAGATTTATTCTGGTTAGAATAATGGGGGTAAAACAAGGTTACGTAGTCTCCTTCCTGGGATTATAATGAAAACAATCTTCAAAATGTAATTGGAAGCATGGCATGAAAGCATAATCTTCTAGATAGAGTTGGAACAGGGACTCACTCCTGAGCCTCCCTAGACCTAATTACTGCTAAATTGGCAAAAGGAGCTGGAATTACTTTGGATAGTGCTTTGCCCTGTGGTTTTGATGTGCTACAGATCAACGTAATTGTATTAGTTCTGGGTGTTTAGAGCTACACATATCCCAAGTTGTTTCTCAGCATTATAATAAAATTTCACAAACTGCATTATCAAAAGCAGACAAGAATAGAAAGACAATCCAGGTAATGCTGTAATATATTAGACAAGAGGATTTGTATAGAGTTCAGTGGACAGGGAGTGGGAATATATAAAAGAACTTTGAGACAATAAGTGATACAATCCAAACTTTCCATGGCAGGGGTGGTGGGGGGAGGGCAAGGTGATCTGGTAACCCTGGGAAAATAGAAAAGACATAGTACTCAGGGAAAGCAGATTTGCCACTAATCCAAGTGGCCTCTGAAGTCAGACACACCAGGCTCTTAACCCTGATTTTACTACCTACCAGCTATGTATCCTTGGGCAAGTTGTTTAAAATGTCTGTTGGTTCTTTAAGAAAATCAAGCCAATAGTGACTACCTTGTGTTAGCATATTGAAGAATATGTTGTTGTTTTTAATTGTATAGAATAGTTTAGCCTAGTCCCTGGTACCTAACAGATGCTTAATATTTTTATTAGTATTTTGTATTTCCTGCAACCACTACTGAATATACCAAATCTTACCCTTCCTGAGCAGTAGTTGCAGTCCCATTCTTATCCAGCCACTATGAGATTTCCCATGGTTTTCCCTTGTTTTCTGTGACTCACGTAGCTCCAAAAGTTATGAGTTCAAAATCAAATTTACCAAATTTCTTCCTCAACTTCTTGTTCCTTCTTCCCTATTCCTCCTAACTCCTAATGGTGTGTCTCTGCCATGCTCTCCAGCACCAGAACCTTCTCCTAGAACCACTGCTCTCTCCACTCTGCATGGTCACCCAGCCACCCAAGGTGGTTAAGTATACAACCAACT
>NW_005324444.1:0-1516 GCF_000412655.1 Myotis brandtii | reverse complement strand
GGATCGAGTGGTCTCTTCCCTAAGTCTGTACTTGCCAAACACAGGCAGACTGATAGCACACTTACACATCTGCATACCACCTGTCCTATGTATCCAATATGAATTATGTACACACACATATGTATACATACCAACATATACATGCATATTCACTTTTTAATGTAAGCTAGCCATGTAATCATAGGTTTAGTATGCAAAGTCTTTTTCAAATGCACATACAAATTGTACCAACAGTTGGGGGAGTGATGGCTCTATAGCTTCAAGACATTCATTCATGTTATACAAGACCACACAGTTGTCAAACCTCATCAAATGGTGTACCTCAGATTTGTGTATTTCAATATAAATATATTTTATGTAAAAAGCAAATCATGAATGAATAGTGCACTCTGTTAAAAGATCTGCATCCTGAAGTGTTCAAGGGTGAAGGGTTTTGTTTTTCTTTAACTCACCATGGCATGCATAAAAGATGCATTGACAGCTGGATAGATATGCGATAAAACACATACAATACAAATGGTAGTAACTTGGTGGCGGGTATGTGGGTGTTCGCTACTGTTTTTGTTTTTATTTCTATATTTGAAAAAAACATAACATTTTTTTAAAACACCTAAAATTCAACAAAATGCTTACGCACACACTCTGAAAAGGAAATCATATCCCACCATTGGAACATACTCCAGTGGTTTGCAATCTATAAACCCTTCATGGGAGCACTGCCAAATGTTGAACAAAATGCAAAATTTATTTCCACTATAATTAGGTAGACATCCTTAGCAGTATCCCCCAAAGAGCAAGGTGAGCTGAACAGGAGGCATGAGCTGTACCAGGAAGAATGTAACAGGCAACTGATAGCCAGAAGGATGCCTCCTCTACAGCAAGTGGGGAACTCTGCCTCGGGAACCATTCAGGGAGCCTGGTGAAGCACCTGCACATCGATGTTCACACAGTGACCCACAGATGCCCTGTGGACACAAGGGGACACTACACTGCAGCCACAATTATGTTTTTATTGCTGTTGTCAAGTTTACTGATGCTCAGTGTGGGCCTTGAACAGAAAAAGGTTGAGAATGACTACTTTAGAGAGTGATCTTTTAAAGGCCTCTGTCTTATAGAATGTCTAAATGTCTCTCAAAAGGTCTCCTTTATTCTCAGACACTCTATTTATTCAAACATTACCCCTGCTGGTGGGACTCACCTGTCCATTCACAGTGTAGCTCTACCTTCATCTCCCAGCAAACCCCCATCCTCCACCCAGCCTCATGGAAAGAACGGTTGGCCCTTCCCACTACCAAGCCTTTGTTTTATTTAGAAAGTGCTGCTTAGTTGTCTGGAAATTTACTTCATTTGGCACATGTCGTGGATTCTTAAGACTCAGTCTAGGGGTTAACAATTCCCAACTTCTCTTTCCTCTGTGCATTTTCCCATGACCACAAACGAGGGACTTCCTCTCATCTCCACTGTTATGAATATTGGGAGAAGCAAGAGCCAATCTCCACCCTCACCCAATCTACCC
>NW_005324443.1:0-1516 GCF_000412655.1 Myotis brandtii | reverse complement strand
GCCAGCCCACCTTCCCCCTGGCCACCAAGGGCCAGAGAAAGAAAACCACAGAGAGGCCGGTGCTAAAAGAGAGCCACAGCCCCAACGCCTGGCCCCAGGCTAGCAGGCTGCTCCCCCACAAGACCTTAGCGGGCTGCCCAGCTGGGGAAGGAGGAGAGAAACAGAGGCAGAGAATTCGACGTTCTCCCATTTCGAGAAGCCCCACCTGGGGCCCATTCTGTCTCCTGCAGGGGATGGAAAGGAGAAGGAAGAGCACACCCATAGCCCTAGATGTGGCCTCCGAGAGCCCCTGACTTAGGCAGCAAGCATCCTTCTTCCTGGGGGTGGGCAGGGGGCACAGTGTCTTGCCCTCCATGCTGGCCCATCCTTGGCAGTCAGGGGAGAGGGGAACCCCACCTCAGCCGCCTCAGGGCTCCCGTGCTCCTGCAGGTGGCCCTGTCACTGTGGAGCCATCAATGGGACAGCAGGGCCTTCAGCGCACTGAGACCACCCTGCATCCTCTGAAGCCCCCGTGCCCACCTTGGCACAATCGCCCCCCTCCCTTTTGCGCCACACAATCTAATACAGAGGACACAAGCTGGACCCTAAAAACACCTCCTTGTAGACTTCCACTCCCGTCCCTTTCCCAGGACTGAGACAGGAAGACAGAATGGCCCCTTCCCTAAGACAAGGCTACTGGATCCACTCACCTCCCTAAAGACACTTTTCCACCTTGTTATGTCCTCAGATGCCCTCCAGCCAGCTCCCCGTACCCTCCATCCCCGCCAGCCCTTGCCTGAACATACCTAATCCCAGGTGAGCTCAGGTTGGAGCAGCCCTTCCGCCCACCTGCATCTCACAGCCGTAACCGACTTCTCCGTGACATTGGAAAAGGTCAGAGAAGCACGCAGTCACGTGCTCAGCCAGGGCTGGGCTTGCCGCCTGCCACCCCTTTGGAAATATGAGAAGGACCTCAGTGTCTCTGGAAACCAGCATCCATTTCTTCCTTTCAGATTCTATCTCCTCCACGGTCTTCCTTTTGATCTTGTTTTCAAGCCAGAGATGAGCACTTCCACGTTGACTCCGGCTTGATTATAACTGACTCTGAACCTTTCTAGTGATTAAAGTAGCCGCGAGGCAATGTTCTCCGGAGATCTGTACTGCAGGTTGAATAATTCAAGGCATCCCTTCCAGAGGCTGAGAAACCTGGGAGAGGAAAAAAATCAGACAGCAGAAAAGTTTTCTTTAAGAAAAAAGTAATTTCCCCCATGCTGACTACACAATACATACGCGATAAACGCTGATTAATTTTGATGGACATAAACACTCAAACAGAAATCAAATGGAGAACCAGGCAGGGACCTGGCAGGGCTGGGACAGGATACTGGATGCTGCCAGCAGGTGGGGCGATTGAGGCAACTGGCTTCCTCCCCCTCCCCCGTTATAAAATAATTAGAGGCCCGGTACATGAAATTTGTGCACTGGGGGTGTGGGGGGTGCCCCTCAGTCCGGCCTGTGCCCTCTCACAGTCTGGGAC
>NW_005324442.1:0-1515 GCF_000412655.1 Myotis brandtii | reverse complement strand
TTTTAATAAAAATGGGATTATATTATATGCACGGTTTCTGTAGCACCAACACAGACTGTTGTTTTAAAATGCTGGATGTTTTGGGGTTTTCTTCTGCCTGAGGTGCTTATTATAAAAATCAAAGATCACAGAGTCAAGTAAACATAGGAAGGAAAGAAAGTCTAAAAGAACACCATCTATTTCAGGATTTTAAACACAGAGCCAGAGGTCAAGAAAGAGCTCAGCCGGCAGCAGCTGTGGTCACCCTCAGGTTGGGTAGGAGAATGGGTGGAGGCACACAGGGGGACTTCTCTGTCGGCGTAGTAGATTTACAGGGAGAATGCATTTTTGTATGTTAACTTTTAAAAATATATTGTGTAATAAAATTAAAAAGAAAAATACAAAAATGCTGGAGGACTATGTCCTCCCTCCAAAAAACCCCACAAAAAAACAAAAACACGGGGGAACAAAAGTGGAAAATGCAAGTTTTCTATATCCTCATAGTTAGCAGCCTGCTGTATATTCTTCAAACTGTCCCCCCCGCCATGTGGGTGCACACACACATGCACACATTTTTATAAAAATGATAACATGCTTTCTTTTTTAAATAACAGCTTTATTGAGATATAATTTATATGCCATAAAGTTGGCCTTTTTTAAGTATACAGTTCTGTGGTTTGAAGAAGATTCGGAGCTGTACAACTATCACCACTCTCTAATTCCAGAGCACTTTCATCACCCCGAGAAGAAACCCCGGACCAGCATAGTCACTCCCTGTTCCCCACCGGCAACCACTCATCTGTCTACTCGCAGCCTAGATTTTCCCATTCTGAACATTTCGTGTAAATGGAATCATAACCATGTAGCCTTTTGTGACTGGCTCCTGTCACTTAGCGTGGTGTTTTCAAGGTACATACATGTTGTAGCCTATGTCAGGACTTCATTCCTTCTTGGTTGAACAATATTCCCTGGTGTGGATATGCCACATTTTGTTTATCCTTCATCAGTTGGTGGACACTTGGGTTGTAGATTTTGTTTGGCAGGTTCTTTCTTTCCTTTACAAGACGTCTTTACCATGTCAGTGAGTCTCACTGTCTCTCCGTCCTTTTTAATAGCTTCAGGCTTTATGTTACCTTATTCCTTTATGTGTATGTGATGGTTGGGACCTCAGGGTGCCTTTGGAGACCCCTGGCTCCTCTTCCTGTCACCTGCTTTCTTCCTCCAGTGAGTCCGCAGTGCTTGAGGAGGTTGGTCACCTAATCCATGGCTCAGTTTTATAGATGATAAAATAGAGCTGCTGGGAGAAGAAGGGTTCACCCAGGGTCACAAATGCAGTGTTGTGGGGTTCCCAGAGTTCAGCTTCCTGCTGAAGTCACAGCCCCTCCCATTTAGCTTGTTGGTAAGCAAGCTCAGATCGTCAACCTAGAGCCCTCACCTCAACCACTCCACATGGGACTTTACCTCTGAGCAACTCTTCCTGGGCCCCATTTGGGGGGGCTGTTTGTGGGGGGACTTGCTTTGTGGCTCTCACCCCAC
>NW_005324441.1:0-1515 GCF_000412655.1 Myotis brandtii | reverse complement strand
AAGAGGTATATTAAATAGTGCTTAAAAATGCTTGAAAAAAAAGGGGGAACATATAAAACAGGGAAGGAGAATATAAAGAAGTGGAGGCCTCCCTGAGAATGTGACTTTGGAGTAAAAGCCTGAAGGAAGTTAGCTGTGAGGACATCTGGGGGAACAGCAATCCAGGCATAAGGAACAGCCAACCACAGGAAATGAGCCTGTCTGACCAAGAACTCAAGAGCTGTCTTCATAAGCAAAATGCTGGTACACAGCAAGGAGGTAGACATTAACTACAGAGGGCAAGTTTGGAGCAATCAGTAAGAGCTACTTGTGCAGGCAGATTCACCTCTATGTGAACTTGAACTTCATAAAGTCAACTGAAGTCGATGGGCTGCCCCATCACACAGTGAGCTTCCATCACTGAAAACAGGCAAGCAGAGCCAGGAGAAGACCGTATGTGAGGACTGTCATAGCAGGGATGCCCAAATGGATAAGACATTAGAGCATGAAACCTGCTAAGATCCATTCCAATGCTCAGATTCTCTGAACTAATGAATGTTCATTTAGCCATGTTAGACTGTTTCTAAGGGAAGTAAGATTAGAAATGCCTTAAAGTAAGGTACATGCTATACTGTGGTCTACAGAAATATATTAAAAAATCAATACCTAATCTGTCATACATGACCCTTCACCCTGTAAATTTTAAGAGATCCCTGTGATATTCAATCCTGTGCTTCCTATTTGGCTTCATTAGGTTTGCCGTACTTACAATTCTAGCCATGCTAAGTTGGAGCCCAAACACCAGGTTCAGTTCTTTGCCTTTAAACCAACTCACAGCATATGTATTCTGGGCAACTGCTAAGGACTCCCCACCAATCCTAAAAGTGGGGAAAGGAAGAAAAGTCAAGCTTTTGAAGAAAAACCAGTCAGCAGCAGCAGGTTTAAAGCTCTGACACCCCTCTAACTGTCCATAAGAAGATGGTAAAAGTTATAGATGGTGGTGTCGCTGCCCCCTCCCCTGAATCCACCATAGACTATGGTAAATGTAACGCTGTGTGACCCAAGACTGGGTCATAGAAGATGAATCTGCTTTTTCATCAAACACTCGCACATGGAGCCCTGAGCCACCCTGTAATAAGTCCAACTACCCTGAGTTCACCATGCGGTGAGAGAGCCAAGCCATGCTACACGGAGAGGCCACTCTCAGGCACTGCAGCCGGCAGTGCAAGTCTTCAAGTCGCCCCAGCCAGGTGCCAGCCAAGTGAATCAACGAGCTCTCAGATGACTCCAGCCCGGAGCCGTCCATGCAGCTTTCCAGCTGAGGCTCCAGGCAGCAGGTGCACAGACAAGCTGTCCACACTGTACCCTGTCCAAATTCCTGACCCACACAGTCCACTGCGAAGCTTCGGGGAACCTGATGTGCTGCGATAATAACCATGACAGGCAAGAAAAGGACTCTGGGTTACCCATCACCATCTATGTGACATAAAAATGCTCATGTGAAGCCCTGGCTGGTTTGGCTCAGTGGATAGAGCA
>NW_005324440.1:0-1515 GCF_000412655.1 Myotis brandtii | reverse complement strand
TGAGTGAGCACAAGGAATTCCTCTGGGTTCTGTCTTATTAAAAGTCATGGGGGAAAGTGTGTGAAAATCTGAATCAATATGTACAATATTCTTCAAAAGCTGGCACAATGGCCTCAATCTAACAAGATGAAATTTAATAGCCATAAATGCAAAGCTCTACTTTCAGGCCCAAAACAGCAATTAATTTCACAGGTACAAGATGGGAGAAACATGGCTTAAGAGCAGTGTGTGTGAAAGATTTAGGGATTTTGGTTGACTGTAAGCTCTATATAAGCCAAGGGTGTGATGTGGTTGCCAAAAATGCTAATGCAATTGTAGGCTGCCTTACTAGGAATGTAACAAAGATTTCCCTCAGGCCACCCCAGTCACAATAACCTTTTACAAAACAGAGTTTCTCTGCCTCTACAACCACCTGTGTTCTCCTGTTCAGCCCGTGGGAATTTTAGATACCCTCCCCCCACCAACTCTTCCTGGGACTCCTTTGGAGTCTTATTGTGAGCTTGTTCCTCTCTTCTTTCTTTTTGGAAATTATCTCAACCGTGGATTAAGCTAGCTGTCTGCTTTTCTCATTCTCATATTCAAACTACTAAAAACAGGAGAAAATCAAATAAATGATAGCACTACAAACTCACATCACTACTTCCATCGAGGCCATCCACACCATTCAGCAATCTTTCCATTATCCCACGACAGGGCTCTATCCTCTTTCCCCTTGATTTTCAAGTTTCTCCTCAAGACCCACACCTCATTTCTCCCTGTGGATGACCTCACCTCTTTCTTCATGAAAATGTAATCTAAATTAGCCCTTGCCTTCATCTGCTCCCTCAAGAGCTCAGACCCATGATTTTCTAAACACCACCAAAAGGTCCACCCCAAATTGATATCTGAGACTTGTGGAGGCCAACAGGCACCTCCAGCTGGACATCCTCTGAGGACTTCCATGTTTTCCATGAGTCCCTTTGGTGCCAAGGCCTCTGTCACTGCAGTACAAGCAACCAAATCAGATGGAGCTGTGTTTCAATTAATGCTGTTACCTGGTGCCCGCTGGTGCCTCCATATCGCAAGAAAAACAGCTCCTTCAGCCTTTGCTGATGCCTTCCTTTTAGAGGGGTTGGAAGTTATTGCCTCTTCTCTTTTTTACCATCCCCACCTTCCCAACTCTCCACTCTATACCTGCCCTGAGCAACCAAAACGTTCTTTATCATTTCATCAAATAATAAACCAAATCATATAACTGCTCCACAGGATCTGTTTCTCCAATGTACTCATCATGCCTCAGCCTAGCCATGAACACAACCCAGGCCCAAGATGAGTTTTCTCCACCTGGAAACTAGACAATGGACAGGGCATCAAATTCCCAACTTAGCACATCTGAGCCCCTCTTCCAGCTCTTCCAGCTCCTCAGATGGCTCTCTCCCTCAACTTCACCACTGCTCTGTGTCTGATACCTCTCACCCCTTCACAGCTTGTCTCTGTCCATAAACTTTCTTTGGGGGCTTTCTTTTCTTTTCTTTT
>NW_005324439.1:0-1515 GCF_000412655.1 Myotis brandtii | reverse complement strand
AGCATACTGTGACTTTTGTACTTTGAAACTGTAAATGGAATATGTGAGAAAAAAAGGAGACTTGAGGATTATTTTCATTTAGGGAGAAAATATCTTTTCCAGATAACTTATTCAAGAAGAGATCATTCTCAGATTTCTACTTTGGAAACTGCCATTATCCAGAAAGTCATTGAAGTGAGATAGCTATGATGCATTATGTTGTCATACCCACATATCCATTTAGGAAAAAAAATACTTTGGTAATAGTTCCTCAGCAGAATATATTATGTTCTCTGAATGAATAAAATTGAGAAGGCAAAATATTGAAGAATGATACGCTCTCCAAAAGTAATTCTTCATAAAAACACCAGGACTTTGGGGCACTCCATAAATATCATTTTTGTAACTATTTTAATTAAAAGAACCAAAGTGAGGCCAGGGAGATGTAGAGCCCAGGATGAAAAATGCCCCCCTGCCTTACTCCACGAAAATGTCCAGGGTGATTCTAACTACTTGGATTATGCAAATGAAATGAGGAATTTTTACAGTGACCTCCTCTTGAACTAAACAAGGCTTTTAAATTGCCATAAATTCCTTGAATTGTATTCTCAAGTGAGTCGGTGCCAAAACCATAAAATAAGGGCAGCACATCAACAGCAGGCAACAACCAAACAGACCAACTGGCTTCTTCTGGGGAAGCTGAAGGATTTCAAGTTAATGCCAATTCAGTTCAATACAACAATTATTGTGACCTTCATGTAAGGAGTGTCGTGAGAGATACCTGTCCTTAGAATGCTATGATCTAATGTGCCAGACAGCTACTCTAGCAATCATAATACAAGTCTGAAGTCATTCGTTCATGCATGCATGCATTCATTCTTTTAGCCCATATGCTTTGAGCACCTACTATATGTCAGTCTCTATTCTACTAGTACATGCTGGAGATTAGGCAAAAAACAAATCTCTGCCTTTCTGGCATGGGAGTCTAACATATGATATTTTGGAATAATGAGCGATATGGAGAAAAACAAAGCAGAGAATGGGAATATGGTGTTGGCTCTAGTGATACGTAGGTGTCCAGGGGAGTCTTCGTGGAGAAGGTGGCATTTGAATAAAGACATGAAGGAGATTGTTGGGACACCTGGGGAAGATCATTCTAGCAGGGGCAGAGCAGGTCAAAGTAAAGAGTATGAGGAAGGTGGGTGCTCAGAGCGCTCAGCATGAGCGAGGAGCAGTGGGAGAACGTGAGAGCAGGTGGGGTTGGCCAGCATCTGCCCCACCTGCTCCAGCTCAGGTTCCCCGGATTATTGGTGTCCGTTACCTCATTAACAGCACCCTGCTGCTTCTCTCTGCCCTTAGCATCCTATCCATTTTTTGGTTGCTCCCTGCCTGAGGAGTGCTGTGGTCATCATTTTTTCCCCTGACTGGGGCACCATCCCTCCCCCCAGATCACCCATCTCTTTTGTGGTTTAACTTTCCTGTCACCTAAAAAAAATCAAATGAATGAGAGAGGTTTTCTCTCAGGTTAGCACCTGG
>NW_005324438.1:0-1515 GCF_000412655.1 Myotis brandtii | reverse complement strand
AATAAATGTAATACTGGAGAAAATAAATTGTACCAAAAATATAAATGAGAATAAGGTGTTGAGATATTTTGGGGAGATATACTGCAATTTTTAATAGATTCATAGATTCATCAGGGTAGATGAAATCAAAGACCAGCAAGGAGGCCAGGGTGGCTGGGAAGAAATAAGCAAAGAGTAAGGCCACAAAGAAAGGAGGTATCAGATCCCATGAAGTCATTGTAAAGATGTTTGCCTTTAAGTGAAAGGGGAAACATTGCAGAGTTTCAAGTAGAGGTACTCTATGATGACTCACATAGTTTGGAAGGATACTCTGTCTGCTGTTTGGATTAGGCTACAATGGTAGAAGCCGGAAGACCAGCTCAAAGGCTATTACAGTACTCTAGGGAAGAAGTGCTAATTGTTTGGAAGTGTGTAAACAGTGGACCAAGTGAGAAGTCGTCAGATGATGCTTCTGTTTATACCTGGGGTGTAAAAGGAGAGATTAGTTAAGGATGATTTCAAGAATCTTACTGTGGTTTGTTTGTTTTTTAACCTACTGGAAGGGTAGAGTTACTTTTAACTGAAAAGGAAAAGACAGTAGACTGAGTGTATTTGGGACCAAAGATCAGTTCTGGACACATGAAATCAATCACAGCTGAGTTGGTGATGCCACTAATTTTTTTTTTTAATTCTAAATAAAGAATAAGATTTGCAGCATGGTAATTTCCAAATTTTTTTAAAGTCACAATATAAAATTCTTTTTTCCTTCCAAAGAATATAATAAATCCCACATAGCTGCATATTTTAAAAGAAATAAGAAAACTTCAAACTCTTGCTCCGAATTGAAGTCTCCCACGTTATACACAGGAACATTAAACAGCCTACAGTGTTCCCCCAAATAGCCCATTGTGCAACTGGGGCAACACATAATTTGCAGTTTAACTTCTGTTGTGCCTAAGTTATTTTGTAAATGCATCCTCTTCATGTTGCATGGCTGTCATTTATATAGACTTGCACAGCAGGGCCTACCTTTAAATACTGAGATCTCAGACACATTGATGCTCTTTGCAGCAGTTATTTGGTTGTAAGCTGCTGGGCTGTTGCCATGATGAACAGTTATTCTTTCACAGACAATTAAAACAAGAAGATTACACAGTCATAAGATTTAGAGGTGGAAACAAAACACTTGTCATCTAGACTGACAGTGTCATTGTACAGATCTGGAAACTGAGGACTGGAATAGAGAAGGGATTTGCCACAAAATGTCAAGGCCTGAGTTAGCTCAGTCAGTTGCTTTCAGGAACAACGGTATTTAAAAGTGTAATGTAAAAATGGTATGGGGAGAAAAATGGTTAAATTCAAATAACTTGTTATTTTGAAGACTGCAGGTGACAAGAAATAGTCTTTGCTGCTGTCTGCCCACCCCTTCTCCCTAGCTGCTTGAAAATGCAATGCACTGGGCCAATAATTTACAGTACAATTTGCACAGCCAAAGTGAAGGTTTCAGCTTGAGACCACTGAAATCAAAGGTCACAT
>NW_005324437.1:0-1514 GCF_000412655.1 Myotis brandtii | reverse complement strand
TAATTAGCATATTATACTTTTATTATTATAGATGTCAATATTTGCAATTGCTCTGGCAGGTGTGACAATCAGAAATTATCGTCTTAGCATTTATTTAAATTTATGACAAAAATTATGCCAATCTAAAAAAACATTTTTCAAAATTCTTTTAGGGGTTCATGAACATAAAAGTTTGAAGGCCACTGAATTGGAGTATTTCTAAACCTTGCCTTCTTTTCTATCTGCCAACTTTAAGGCTTTATAAAATAGTGCAAGTGTTGTGTGGGTTTTTTGTTTTTGTTTTGAGAACACATGATCTCTATGCCATAGATTTAGGAAGAGTAGAACTCAACCCCCTGGAAAGTTTCTAACTGCCCAGGCAGAGACTCTAAGCACATTACTCCAAGCAGGTCTTCTTCACCCAAGTACACCCAGAACACAATAGAAAATCACAAATTCATACACAGAAAGAAATAATAATCATTAAAAAGACTATTCTGGGCTCCAAACACATTACTCCTAGTCCCTTAAATACCAATTCCAATGCCAGAATGTCAAGTCTTTCTCTTCTTTAGTTTTTACTATGAAGAGATAAACAGCTATAGCTAGAAATAACCAGAATAATCAAATTTTAAAGCATTTTTACTACAAGGTCAGTTTTTTTTACATCATAATCATTTCAGAAAAAGATGACTAATCATTGGTTTTTAGCATGAAGAGGTTCTAAATACTTTATCTATTTTATTCATCTTTATCTCATCCCTCACAGAGTTTAGGAACAAGCCGTCTTTGTGCCAGATCCATGGAGTATGTACAGAGGAATGAACTTCTCCTTGGGATCATTGTCAAATGGCTGTTTGGTTGCTTGAGGAGTTAGAAATTTACCACTGGAAATTAAATCAAGTGTTTTAGACCCCGTGGGCATTTGTCAGCCAGTTTTGTGGAAGGGATGTAGCCCTGCCTTCTAGCTCTCTGAGATGTTGGAAGAGATAGGAGAGGACAGTAGACCAAAAGGAAAAGTCCAGTTTCCCTAAGGTGTGGGAAGTTGGGGAGTAGGAGATGACTGGATGTGGAAATAGAGGGGACTATCAAAAAAGGTTTAGAGAAGGGGAGTGAGATACTAGAAGTGAGTGTTCACTAAAACAATAAACTGTGCTATATGAGATTGGTTACATGTTTCCCAGAGAACCCAACAGTCAAGAACTGTGCCTTGTTTATCTTTGTATCCAGGTTATTGAGTACACAGACTGGCACAAAGTCAGTGTTCCATCAACTATGTTTATTTCCAACATACCCAGTTCTACGTGTCACAGGCAACGTGTGCCATTCTAGGTCCTGAGGCCTCTGTAAGTCTCTTACAGAATTTTTGTGGGCATTTACAAAACTGCCTGAGAAAATCTTACATGGCATGACTTAACATTTTACCTAAATAAGGAATTTGCCTTTGATAATTTGTCTTAAATCTTTAATGTGGCAGGAGAAAACAAACTTACACATAAGTTAAAAATGGAAATGAGCTGCCTAGAAATGAATGG
>NW_005324436.1:0-1514 GCF_000412655.1 Myotis brandtii | reverse complement strand
CGAGCCTCAGTTTGCCGACCACGGGTCTAGGTGAACTGCAATACCCAGAGCGCTGCAGTGCATGTCTGCACAACCAGAAGAGCCACTCCTGCATGTGCACAAGGGGTTCCAATTCCAAATAGTAGAAGCCCCTGAGAGTTCTATTTGAGCTCAATTTCAGCAAGAGCCTCGGAACTCCTGAAGAGGATTTTCTCTTGCCTTGGATAGATTCAAAGCAGAGGCTGGGTGACCAGATGTCTTGGGCGTGCAATAGGGGATTCTGACAAGAGAAAAGCAAAAGGAGGGTGTCATTTGGATGAACTGTAATATGTTTGCAATTCTGAGAGCCACTAATCCCGGGGATTAGTGAGCTAATCCCCGGGATTAGGGAACTAATACCTGTGCTATGCATTGTATTAGATACTTTATATATGTGATTTGATCTTCAAAACCACCCTAAAAAGTGAATGCTATTATCCTTAATTTGCAGGTGAGGAAATTGATACTCAGAGATTATTTGTCCATGGTCAGCCAATTATTAAATAGCTCAGCCAGGATTTAAACCTGGGAGTATGTCGCCTCTTGATTCTTCCTGCATCACTGGAGACTGGGAGGAGAGCTCACCACTCCACTCACCCCGGGACTATTGGGTAGCAGGGTGACCAGTGTCAATACCAATATTAGGATCAGGGCACTTGTGGGAGGAAGCTCACTGAAGAGAATGTGGAGCTGGAGCTGTGGGTGCTATTGACTGGCCACGTCTTACAGGTAAGGTTTCATACCAGAGCTAGCTCCTCCCCGTGTGCTGTCCTCATCCATACATCATGCCCTGCAGAAAATGAAGATGCTCAGAGAAACCCAGTTCCTGACTGAATGTTGCTCTTTGGATTAACAAATGTGAGTCAGGAGTCCCCTTATCTTGCCTCTTCACCTACGATACTCGAATCCAGGTCTTGATGGTGACTCTGTAGGCTCTTAATCAGCCCCGGGATTGTTTGCGTGGAGCCACAGACAGACTGGAACTACCCAGGAACGACCACGTAGCTGTCAAACCAGGAAGGCTGATCTTTGACTCATCCATTCATTACACAACTAATGGGCACTGCAGCACTGGGGTGTGCACCGTGCGTCACCATATGGCAGAGCCACACCTCTCCACGGCTGGAAGAGCTTGCCTGGCTGGCTCTTGAAGCATCAGATGTTGTTGACTTAGAAGAATCCATACCTTTTCCATGATTTAATGAGCTATGGCAAGACCGGCGTTCCTGTTTGCTAGTAATTCTTCAGTGTGAGAATTTGGTGTGGGCTGATGTTGTGTCTTGGGCAATTACTTTGAATTTCTCTGGAACCACCCCTGTTGACATGAGCTGTACTCACAGCTAGGATTAAAGTCTACTTACTAACAGAAGGCAAACACCTGTCCTCACAGTGAGCACAGCTAAAATTATAGTCAGGGACTCAGATCTCACTCTCGGTTAGACTCTCAGAGCACCATTCATTTTGGTCTTGCTATTTTTCTGTCTCGGTTATCTCCC
>NW_005324435.1:0-1514 GCF_000412655.1 Myotis brandtii | reverse complement strand
GTTCTCTGACCCTATTTGAACCACCTAATATTAGACCACATACCTTTGTTTCTGGTCCTTTGCTTTCTTGATATCTACCTGCCACATTTTATTAAAAAACCTAAAAGGAGAAGGGAGATAATTTGAATGACAGTCATATATATTCAAAGGAGACAAACGATAATCTATTGATTTAATTATGCTTTGTGTTGAGAGTTATTTAATTCACATTTCAAAAATTACTTTCACCCTTGTTATCTGAGTTTATTTTCAATCAATTTTTAGAACAATTTTTTTAAGTGGCAAGACAGACATCATAAAGCAAAGAGTGAAACCACAGTTACCTATATTTGCTTTGAGTGACAGAATTTTGACTCATACCTCACTTTTTTACAAAAATTGAATTTAAAAGCATTCTACTTTAGGTAACTCCAGACTTTATTTTTATCACAGAAAAAGGTAGTGATTTTAGGAGCACAGTGGGACAGAGACATTCTCCCTCTGTTCTGCCATAGGAATAGAATTTTTAGCTGGCCATACGGCTGTCCAGAACAAAGAGTAAAATGTCCCCACCTCCCTTGCAACCAGAAATGGCCATGTTTTGAACAAAAAAGATGTAATTAAAATGTGTGACAGCTTTTAGGAACTTCAGGAGACAGGCAGCAAGCAACTTTTAACCTCTTCTTTTTTATCCTTCCTCCATTCTGCTCCTTGTAATGTGCGTGTTTGGGGCTAAGAGGGTGAAGGCTATCCTCTTGGGGGTCCAGTGACCTGAAACGCACATGAGTTGCTGAGGACTTTCTGGATCAGAGCTGCCAGTCCAGCCCTGTACTGTATGACTTTAGAATTTTACTTGAAAGAGAAAACAATCTCTATTTTGTTTAGGCCATTGTGATATTGGGTCTCCATTACTTGAAGCTGAATGAATTTAACTGATCCATGTGGTCAAAGCAGTTATCTCAGGGCCAAGCTCAGATTCTTAGGTCAAATACTTAGAAGAACTAGCTTATTGAGTCTGTGGAGGGCAAAGGATGGCTGTGGTAGCTTAAGGTGAACCTGAGATTAAAGCTTGGCCCTAAGATCTTGGAAAGATCAAAACTGGAGAAATTGCCATTTTATAATGTATGTTTTTATCTTCTAAAGTATGGAGATTTTAATCATCTCTTGTGCAGAAACTTTTAGTTAGACAAATATACAAGTGACATGAGGAATTTTCTGTCTTCATTGTTTTTCCTTCTTGGTGCTGGTGGAAAAGGTTTCTTTTGGCATAATGTATCAATGTGATGTTATTAACGACAAAAAGGAATGCTTGGCTGATAGAATCTCACTATGAAGAATTTGAAAAATTTATTTTATTCTACAACTGTGGGAGAGCCAGAAATAAAGGCGTGTATGGCCTGGATTTAGAGAGAACATGAAAACCATCAGCCAGGGCAGAAGCGTGGAAACAGAGAGAAGCTAGAGGGATATCAGGGAGAGAGGATTCCCAGATGCTCATCTGAGGCTGACTCAGTATGGATCAAAAGGGATCAGAG
>NW_005324434.1:0-1514 GCF_000412655.1 Myotis brandtii | reverse complement strand
TTTTCGCAGAATAATCTGAATTCAGTTATTTCGGGTACTCTCTTCAGCTGCGTACATACAATACAGTCATGGTTGGAATGAGTGAATTTTACAGGTTGACAGGACAAATGGAACACATACGGCTAAGCAAAACCAATCGGAAGAAAACATCGCTACGGGTCTGTAACGTGAATGTTGATGAGCTTTGTCAAGTCAGTCGGCCTTACCAAGGCAAGACCAGACTTGTCACGAAATCAAGCTGTTTGCACAAAGTTGGCTGGAGTCGTCTGATGGCTGATGCCTCAGCAAAACGAAGTAGGCGAGAATTGGATTGTTTGTTCAACACACTGAAATTTTGTGTGGGATCGCTGGCTTGGTTACAGTCAAGTAGGTGTTTAGCGATTGAACTCGCAGGCAACCTACCGCCATTTAGAGCTAAACGCTTTGGAATATGTTCTGCCATCCTGGTAGACAACCGCCGCTCAGTTCGTCCAACATACTTGCTGCCGCAAGCACATTTAAAAAGGTATATGCAGGAGGAGGTAACTTGAGGGGTTGGTTTGTCTAGGTTGGTTTCACAGAGCAGTTTCCGAGTCTTGTGAATTACGGCTAGTGAAGCTGCATAGAACGTCCGAGTCAGCATTTGATTGAGTCGACGTTTGAGTCTGTCGGTGTTTTGATCCCCTTTATAAGGCAACGTAATGTAAACCTTCTTTTTGGGTACGTCAATAACCTTATCTTCTTTCTGAACTTCTCTGCTGTATCGTTGGATGAATTTAGTGGGGTATCCATTTTCTTCCAGTATTAATCGTATTGTTTGAAGTTCAGTCTCAAGATTGTTTTCAGAACAAATCTTCCGCGCTCGATTAAATAGCGTTTGCACTAAGGTACGTTTGTATTTGACCGGGCAGAAGCTGTTGAAGTTCATATATTGTCCCGTCCAGGTAGATTTGTGGTACACAGATCGCTGAAGTGGACAACCACTAGATCTCTTTAGCTTGACATCGAGAAACTGGAATCCATCTTCTGATTCTGATTCCATTGTAAATTTCAAGTTCGGATGACAGTTATTCAGTTTTTCCAGAAACCAAGCTGCTTGCTCAGCATCGTTTAAAACAATAAAAGTGTCATCAACGTATCGGACGTAAAGTTTCAATTGACGAATTTCATCACGAAGTGTATTCCTTTCTAAATAACCCATGAATATATCCGCGAGAATCGGTCCCAAAGGACTGCCCATCGCAACTCCATCGCTTTGGCGATAAATTTGGCCATTGAAGCAGAACTGAACATCTTTTGTGCACAATAGCAGAAGTTTCTTCAGATTCTCAGCTGGAATACCCACATCATTTGCGTATGAGCAAACAATATCTACGGTTTCTTCCAGAGGAACGTTGGTGAACAAAGAACATACATCGTAGGAGACCATAAAATCCCCATCGACGTTTAACTCATTGATATGTTTGACAAAATCAAAGGTGTCTTTCAAACTATGAATTGCCAGCTTAGATCTGATTGGTTCGATGAGTTTCCCA
>NW_005324433.1:0-1514 GCF_000412655.1 Myotis brandtii | reverse complement strand
ATAGAGTTTCCTTTTAAATACGATACATGTATTTGATTGTCTTAGAGAAATGAGTGAATGATGTTCCGGAGCTTGCGAAGGTGGTAAGAAAATACCGGAATGTGAGGACTTGTTGGGGGCCCCTGGGCACCCTGAGCAGGGACCGTGGAGGGGTGTGTGATGGGAGGCAGGGCGATGGGAGGTGCCAGCATGATGGAGCAATGGGGCTGCCGTTAGTCAGTCCTGGGTGTGTCCCAGGAGCTGTACTGGGCACAGCAACATGAGGCGAAGAAGACCTTGAACTTTGGGTGAAGAGACAGAGCGAGCGAGGGTTGTCTGAGCGAAGAATGCGGCAGGATGTGGTGACCGATGGGTGTGGGACATGAGGAGGAGGAGGTCCCGCAAGCTTCTGGAAGGATCCCGTAGTCAACAAAGGGGAAGACGGGCGGGCAGGGAACTAGAGGCCTCCTAGACATTTCGCCAGAGCTCTCTTAGCTCAGCATCTGTATCAGTTTCCTGTGGCTGCTGCCAACCACGAGCACAGCCTCGGTGACTTCAAACCACAGATGTTTATTCTCCCGCATCTGGGAGGCTGGAGGTGGAGGTCAGGGCATCAGCGTCTTTGCACGGGGTCTTGGAAAAGACCAGTCTGTCTTCCTCCTTAGGTCTCCTTTACTTACACAGAGCGCTTCACCTCCGACACGCGGGCCACCGTTTGTCTGGGCGTTTTCCCCACCGAGCAATCCCCCGCGGCCCCGGCTGGGTGTCCCACAAGTTAACTCCACGCTGACCCTGTCCACCTGGCAGAGCATCAGACCCCACAGGTCAGGTCTCAGCCCCACAAGGCTGCCCCGCCCACTTCAGATGCCACTCCCCCAGCAGCTGGTCACTTGTGCTTTCACTGATGGACTGTCCACCTGAGGTTCCCACAACCCCTCCTCGGGTTCCATTAATTTGCTCACGTGGCTCCCAGAACTCAGAGAAACGCTCTGTTTATAAAAGGCTGCGATAAAGGACTCAGATGGGCGGCCCGGAGAGGAGCTGCATGCGCCAGGGGGACTTGGTGGGGGCCATCCTCCGGCTCATGGAAGTGCTCACGTGATCGGGGAGCTCTCCGGACCCTGTACTCTGGGGGTTTATGGAGGATTCGCCGCGCAGTCACATTGGATCATTGACTCCATTGGCGGCCTCCTCCCTCCTCGAGGGCATAGCGGGCGGCGCTGAGAGTCCCAGGCCCTCATCAGGGCTCGGTCTTTCCGGTGACGGTGACCCGCCCTCACCCGGGAGCCACCCGAGTCTCCTCATTGGAGCAAACACTCCATCACCCGCACGTTACACGGGTTTCAGGAACGGGGTCAAAGGCCAGACAGTAAAACAAATGATGCTTGCAGTGCTCTCATCACTTAGGAGATTCCAAGGGCTGTAGGTGCTCTGGGCCGGAAACAGGAAGAAGATCAAATAGATACTTCATGCGGTTTGGTTTTGTTGTTAATCCCCGCCTGAGGGTATTTTTCCATTGATTTTTAGAGAGAGAG
>NW_005324432.1:0-1514 GCF_000412655.1 Myotis brandtii | reverse complement strand
TCCACCCACACCCATCCACTCCTCCACCCAACACCCCTGCTGCGAGGCTCCCTCCCTGTGGGGAATCTGTGGGTGTGGGTGTGGCCGATGCAGCTGCCCGGACCTCACCAAAGGCGTCCAGACCTGGTCTAATAGTGTCCACATTCTAGGAGTGACTTCTGGCCCCGTGTCTTCAATCCAATCCTCCCCTCTTCCTTTACACTAGGAAAAAAATCAATCTCTAGATAGTAAGTTCCTTGAGATCAGAGATAATAAATTTTCCTCTAACTTTGCGCTGTGAAAATATTTAAAACTATAGAAAAGGTAAAACATAAATACAATGGACACCCCTGTATTCTTCACCTAGACTAACCAATTGTTACTAATTTGCAATGTTTGCTCTCTCTCTAGATACATATCCACACATAATATATGTATACATAATATACACATTATATGTGTGCATCTATATATACACATGCAGACACATGTACCTTTGCCAAACTATTTGATAGCTGTTTATGCCATGACACTTTACCCCATACATACTAGTATATAAATCTCTTCAGAATATGGCGTTCTCCTGATAGTTACAATGGAACTCATTGTTGCTCTGGGACTGTGATGGGCTACCATGTTGCTCTGGCTGTTTTCAGAGATGATGTAATTTCAACCTTGAACCCAGTCTTGCCCCCTCCCTGCTGGACCAGGTCAACTCCGGATCCCCCACCAGGTGACGGGACAGGAAGAAGTCCCTGGACAGGTGTCAGCTGAGTGGATGCAGGGAACGATGAGGGACTGAAAAGCCTCCTCGCTGCCTCTTCGGACTTGAAAAGGCGCATGACTGTGCACAGTCCTGACCTCCACGCGGGAATCCAACGACCTTCGGCGCTTCTCATTGATCCTGGCAGCCACCGCACCCCGACAGGATCTGGATGCTGCGACGGTGGCTTTTTTGGTGCTTAGGTGGGTGGTATTTAAGTGACTGGTGGCTGGCGAACGGTGGGGGATTGGCAGACCCTGTTCAAAGCGAAACATGAGAATTGCAGTTAATCAGCCTTCCTTTACCTCCCCGGCGACAAAACCACTTTCAGCTCCGAGCAGCGGACCGGCGGCAGGAAGGCGGCTCCCCACGCAGGATTTCACTTCCACCAACAAAGAAGCCACAGCTTCTGCCCTGATTGTTCATTGTGTCAGGGCTGGGCCGTCCTCACAGAGGCTTCTGTGGAAACTGACAGCACGCTCATCGCCGGGGCCCGCCAGTCAGTGGAGAGGAAGGTTTGCTCTGCTGTGTGCACAGCCCCAGCAGAAAACCCCGCGTAGGGAACCACATTTACGGGAAGGGTCAGGCGCGGGGTGCTCGCAGCTGTGGTCCCCAGTCCTGGCACCGCAGCTGTGGCGTCCTCACCACGGTAGCAGGCAGCAGGGTGCCTGCAGCGTTAAGGCACCGAAGAAACCTACTTCATAATCGCGACTGCCTTTTATGGGAGAGAGCTGCATCTGCCCCGGCCGGTTCGACTCAGTGGCTAGAGTGT
>NW_005324431.1:0-1514 GCF_000412655.1 Myotis brandtii | reverse complement strand
TCTCTCTCTCCTTCTCCATTCCTCTCTGAAATAAATAGAAGTATATTAAAAATAATAACCTTTAGTAAAGAAAGGTAAACTAGTGACATCTTCAGTGGTTCATGTGGATACCATTACTTATCACATAATGTGACCAAAAGGGCCATCACACCAGTCCTAATATGAGAAAAAACATCAGACACACCCAGGTTGGGAACATTTCTATAGGACACTTACCAGTACTGCTTAAAATGGTCAAGGTCACAACAAGCAAGTAAACTATGAGAAACTGTCACAGAGCAGATAAAACTTAAGAGGTATGACAATTAAATACATTGTGGTACCTTGGGTTTGGTCATGGATAGAAAAAGGAGATTAATGGAAAACCTAGTGAAAGCCAAATAAAGTCTGGATTTTAGATATTAGTAATGTACCGATGTTGATTTCTTAGTTTTGACAAATGTGCCATGTAACAAAAGATGAAAATGGGGAAAACTAGGTAAAAGATATATATGAACTCTCTATACTGTCTTTATAACATTTTTGTAAATATAAAATTATCCCAAAATTAAAAATTTACTTAAAAATGTTCTTTGCACAAAACTCTTCAACAGAACTCCACTGTTTATTAAATCCATGTGTCTGATCCTATTGTTTCTGACCACCTACTGCCTGCCCACTTTAGTCATCTTTTCTGGCAGCGAGAATAGTGTTCCCACCCAGAGATGACCATGCACTAACCCCTGGGACCTGTGAATATGTTACTTACATGTGAAAAGGGACTTTTGTGTGATCAGTGTTAGGGACATTGACAGAGAAAGAGTATCTTGAGTTATTTGGATGGGCCCAATTGACCATATGAACCCTTAAATGTAGAACACATTTGCTGTCCAAAAGCAGGACAGATTGTGGCAGGGGGAAGTCTGAGCAATTCCTAGCACAGGCAGGATTTAATGCACTGGCTCTGGCACGCAGGGTCTCGAATTCAAGGACCAGAAGAGGCATCTAAAAGCTAGGGGCAGCCTCCAGCTGACAGTCAGTGAGGAAAAAAGCTGAGTCATATGGCTGCTGGAAACAGATTCTGCCAATAACCTGAGTGAACCTGCAAAGTAATTTCTTCCCAAAGCCTTTCAATAAGAACCCATGGCAACCAATACCTTGATTTTAGTTTTGTGAAACCCCAGGCAGAGAAACAAGCCAAGCCAATCTGGACTTCAGACCTACAGAACTGTGAGTTCATAAATCAGAGTTGTTTTAAGTTATTAAGTCTGTGGTAATTTGTTACAACACCAAAGAAAGCTAATTCATTCTTCTATTCATGTATAATTATTTTTTGCTTCCTTCAAATGTGCCAAACATGTTGAACACATTCCACAAAAATTAATGGTATTTTTATTTTGCTATTTTAAATTCTATTTCTCTTGCCTAAATTGCCTTTTTATTGGCACAAATTATAAAATTTATAAAGTCAACATTTTCTATTTGATCTAAGGCACGCTTAGCCATCTTGTTTATATTATCTCTGCCATGCATAC
>NW_005324430.1:0-1514 GCF_000412655.1 Myotis brandtii | reverse complement strand
TGTATTTTACCACAATTAGAAAAAAAGAGTTAAATGGGAGCCTCTTTCCAAGAGCTTTTTGATCCGCAGTTTGACTTAGTAAATATAGGAGGTCAGTATATTTGTGTGTGTACTGACTGTTTGAGGGTCATTACTCTGCACACAGTTCTCATTTTTATAAATATGAAGAAGGCAGAATGTCTTTTGGACGCAGGGGAAATTTGAGAAGAAGCTTAACATTCCTTTATGTTGCTGTGCATTCCTGTGATTTCATTCTTCTCCTGAATGTGCAGAGAGAAAAAGAATTTGGATCCCAATTAATTGGGTTCTAATTTATCCGTGTTTTAGGCTCCGGTCGACAAGATCTACCTACTGTAGGACTGAATCATGGCTTGTACGTTAACTGCGCAGGAGAAAACGAGTTTAAGCGCATTTTTCCTCCCTCCCGTGCTTTCCCTCAGCCACTGTGCTTTGTGTTCTTAAGACTCAGTACATTTTTTGGAAGGTCAGCTGTGGGGCAGAGGAGAATTAATATTAAAATGCATTTAATGAATAAGCTGTCAGATGGTTCCCTGAGATAGCGGAGCAGCTGGAAGTCTTCGTTCCCTTTTCTTTCTGATCACTGTGTACAGAGGGAATCATGGTTAATATAGAGGCTCTCTTGGCGTCTCCTCACTGGCCTCCAGTAATCATTCCTACCCCAGTGTTGCTCTCTGGATTTCATTACTCTTGAGTGACGGAGCAATTTTCTCACAGAGCACGGCCCCTCTCTGGGAGGAAGGGGGCAGGGAGAGTCATCTACCAGTGTAACAGTAGGAGAATAAAAAAAGAGACAGATCCGGCAGAGAAGGCCTGCGTAAACTGACCCTTGTGTTGCTGGCAGTTTGAGAGGGGTTTTGTTCTGGCTTGGATTGTCAGAATTATTTAATGTGGAGTGTTATGAGGCCATGATTTTGAACTCTGTGCCCTTCTTAGGTTCTGCTGCAAAGCCTAAATGCAGAAAGATTAAACATTAGTTAAAGCGTCAAAGAAACTACACAGGAGAAGAAAGAGGTTCAAGAAGAAGAAAAACATCTGGCCTCCACACTAAGGGAAGTCATTTTAGGAAGAAGGGTCTTGTATTGGACTCTGGAGATGGATGTCATAGGGCTTCACTAGACCCGAGGATGGGAGGAATTTCTTGGGAAAGTATTCTGCCTTTGATGCCTCAGAATAAAAAAAAAATTGGAAAAACTCAGCAGATGTTGGACCATCTGGGGGGCCCTAATGGTATGGAGAGAAGGAAAACAAGACAATGTTCAAGATACATGTTGGGAGTGTCCTTGGTTGTAATTGAGGAAACTTGGTGGGGGTGGTTTCCAAGCCTGACTAAATGCCTTGCCTCCTGTAGATTACAATTCAGTATATCTGAGACGGGGCCTGGGAATCTGTATTTCTAAGAGATTTCCTGGCTTGGTTTTAAAACTACTGGCCACAATCAATAGTTTTAATTAAAATGATGCTGAAACCGGTTTGGCTCAGTGGATGGAGCATCG
>NW_005324429.1:0-1514 GCF_000412655.1 Myotis brandtii | reverse complement strand
GCAACAACAACACTGTCCTGCCTGCTCCTCTCACCTTTCTCCTGGCGCACACTAGGTGGTTTAACTGTTAAATGCATCTGGACCCAGAAAGGCCAGGCTTCTCCGGCTTCTCACTGGATAAAAAATCAGGACAAATGGGGTAAAAGGTCACGTAAACCCATTTTGAAAATGTTTTAAAATTCAAGATTTTATCCTGCCCAATTTCTGAAAATGATATGTCTTTCTGATTAAGTTGTATAAAAACATTTTTTTTTTCTGTGAAAACTCTTGCCCCTACTGCATACAACCCTTCCAGACCAAGAATCTAGGTGAGAATTTGTGGAAGAAAGCGTGTGATGTTTTGATCACTGAAAGGAGCATGCTGAGTTTGTACCAATGGCGCAGAGGCCTGGGAGTGAGGTGGGGAGGGTAAACAACCTCTGTTTCCCAGAGCTGTTCCCGGAAGGCACCCTTCCTGAGGGAAAGCTCCCTTTGCTCCCTGTCCACGCTGCTGGGCGGGCCTGGATCCAAGCCGACTGCTGAGCCTCTGGTCACGCCTGCAGCACCGACCAGGAGACAGGGAAGGTGGCCTGGCTCCTGCACGTCCCACACAGACACTGACAGACGTCATCCTTCCTCGTGACACTGATGACCGGGTGCCACGGACAAGCAGAGCTGCTTGGCTGACTGCAGGGCCTCTGAAACCAGGCGGAACTGAATCCCTTCAGGCGAGACTGGCACACGAGGCTGGAAGCGCCCTGGCGGGAGGCCAGGTTGGGGCCCGTTAACCTGCTCTGTCTCACTAATCAGAGTAAACTCTGTTTCCAGAAATGCCACGGGCTGCCCACGGAATGTCCTCCTGTGTGTGTCCCATGGGCGACTGTCGTGACCCTGCCTCCGCCTGGGGGTGCACCAGGTCCCTTCAGCTTAGTTGAGACCCCTGCAGACAACCCCTGAGGTTAGCACTGTGGCTTGGTTTCACCTGGCTGTGTGGAGGCCTACTGATAACTTCACGGTGAAGATGCTGTGGACAGGGCCCCGGCGATGGGCCGTGCTGGAAAGCTCTAGCATAGCAGCCTGAGAATGTCACCTCTAAAAGGTCCCGCATGCAAGACCGGCCCTTCCCTAGCAGCTGGGAACGTAGATTTCAGAGGGTTCCTACCACCCTACCTGGTAAGAGGGGCTCACTGTGCCTAAATCGTGCAAACAATATGGTTTATGCCAAACCTCTGCTTTGCTTCTGGGAACGGGGATTTTCATATGGGCTAGGCAGACAGTGACTATGTGACAAGCTCCCAGTAAAAACCCTGGCCTCTGGGTCTCTGATGAGCTCAGGTAGTTAAATTTCACAGGTGTTGCTGGGGTATTTAGCGCCTCCTGGGTGACTCCACTGAGGAAGAACCATTGGAAGCCTGGGCCTGGTTACCACCTGATGTTGCCCCTCATGCCATTTCTCTTTGCAGGTCTTGCTTTGTAATCTTTCATTGTAATAACTCAGAGCTATGAGAACAACTTAAAAAGAGAAAGAAAGATGA
>NW_005324428.1:0-1513 GCF_000412655.1 Myotis brandtii | reverse complement strand
AGGAAAAGGGGACATATGTAATACTTTCAATAATAAATAATTAATTTTAAAAAATAATAAAATAAAAATAATATAAAAAATAAAATCACTCCCTAAAATTAAGTTCCTACTATGTGGATCTCATTTAAACCAACCAATTGCAAAAAGAAATTTTGAGACATTTCAGGAATTTTAATGGACCAGATACTAGATGATATCAATGAATTATTGTTGTTAAAAGTGATAATGACACTGTAGTTAGGTAGGAAAATGCCCATTTTAAAAAAGATATTCTCAATATATGTAAGGGTGAAACAACATGGCAGGTGGGATTTGTTTTCAAATGTTTTAATAAATAAAGCAAAATAGGACAAAAACAAAAGAAACAAGTAAAATATAAAAATCTTGATAATTCTTGAATTTGAGTAATGAGTCTAAGGGGGTTTATTATATAATTCTCCTTCCATGTATGTGTGTTTATAATGGCTTATAAATTTTTAAAACTAAAGTCATATAAATTAATAAAAGAAACTTCAACTAAGATTGGAGTCAGGGGGGCTGGTAGAGGGAGCACTTATGCCCGCCCTATCACTCATCATCAGTTGCCCCAAACGGGAAGAGACAGTGCCTTACCTCTCCAATTGGAAAATGTTTTCTACTCTACTACCCAACAGAGAAAGAAAAATCTTCTCTTCCCCCTGCAACAGCCCAGCCAATGAGACACTATAACATCCAGCCAATGAAAAGCCAGTACACTTTGAATTCACAGTTTCCTCCAATGGATTTTTTGTTTGTTTGTTTGTTTATAACAGCTCCAACTTCCCCTTTCCTTTATAAAGGAACATTCTCCTTCTCTGTTCTCTGGACTTGCCTGTGATTTTACCATAGCTCTCATGTCCTGAATTGCAATTCTTTGCTATTCCTGAATAAATCCATTTTTGCTTATTTTTGAAAATCAAGTGTCTCTTGAAATACAGTTCTGATGCATTCAAAGCACATTTAAAAAGCAGCATGTTTTAAAACGTACTTGAATCTTAAGCTTCACCAAGTTTGCTCCATCAGTGTAATTAATGGACAGCACTGAGAAAACGAGATTCAGCAGTCTGTCGATATCTTCTGCTTGCTCCGTAACAAGAAACCTTAGAGAAGTTGCTCTTATGACATGAGGAAGGAAGTGCTAAAATTGTCAATGTTAATAAGACATGTCTAACCTGCTGCTCAGGGAAAGAGGTCTGTAACTACAGAAGAGAGCGGTGTTCCTATAAATCATACTTTAGCATCTGCCCTTGCTGTGGGAAGCTACTGCTTCACAGTATGCCTTCCATTGGTCCAATTTCCAATCAAAGCCAGGACACTAACCTACTTTGCTTACAGAGAGATTTTCACATGCTTCAGAGAGGTCACAGAAGGTACTTAGGGAAAAGGGAATATGAGCTGAGAAATGGACTCTCTGGGACAAAGGTCACACTTACTATCCTGTCGATAGCATCTGAGTTACCCAGGGGGCAGCCTACAGCTGGGTTTCACGGAGCCT
>NW_005324427.1:0-1513 GCF_000412655.1 Myotis brandtii | reverse complement strand
TGTCCTCCCCCTCTTTCTTCTGCTTCTTTCTTCCATTTCTTCCTACACAACTTTTGTCCAAATGGAGCTGCTTTTGGCTGCTTTTACGGGTATTTTGAAATCTACATATACTACAGGTTTCCTGATTTCACCAATATTTTTTTTCCTCTTTGGCTTTTGCTGGTTTCTAGCACAGAAGGAAAATACTGATTTATGCTACTAATGTAAGTTGTAAATCTGCTTATTTTGCCTGAGAAATCAGAGTAGGTGCGCAATCTACTAGTATATGGTATTTTAGTATCAGAAAAGAGAGATTTAAGATAGAAAGCAAATGCAGTTTTATTTGATATCTAGATAGCTATGAGAAATCTTCATTAATAAATGCCTACCAAAAGAAAAAAAAAAGAGGAAGTAACTTTACAAGGAAGTAAAGAAAGATAGACACTAAATTGTAATAATGTCAGTAAATGAGACCCAGAGAATTCTGGTTAAGATGTTAGAGTTCCTTGGAGTGTTTTTGCTTTGTCCCTGAAGATAGCCTCAGTATGTAGAAAAATCAGTGAAAATTCTTGTCTCTTTTTGTTACAGAGACAGGAAGAAGAAACCAGTGTGAGCTGGGGAGGATCTAGAAAGCTACAAATTCTGTTTGACAAGTAAGACCATGTCATCTGTAGTGAGTAATGATAACACATGCTTCGAAATTTTTTAGCTATATAATTTGAAATAACAGGACACATACGTTTGCCTGTAAACAAACGTACATACCAACAGTCAGCTTCTAGAATTAAAAAACAATCTGATGTTAAATATTACTTATTAAACAAGATAACACAATAGTATCATAAAATATTTAATGAGATAATGCTTGATCTGTTCTTGTTCATAAGATAAAACACTTTTAGACTCAACAAAGAGATAAAAATTAAATATGCAGATTTTAGTGAGAAAGCAAAGACTAGTGTCAACCTATTAAGTGAGATTTGGGGTTCATTCCATGATTCTCTGTGCTTTATTTCTGAAGAGGCATCAGATTTTACAGCCCAAAAGCACACACTGTGCCTGTCATGACCAAAGCCATGAAAAAGGCAATACTCTGAGAAGAACTTCACTGAAGAAATTGATTTGCATCTTACCTGACAGGGTCAGACCATATTTAAATATGGCCTATGTAGGGCTGATGTTGCATTTGATTAGTTTAATTGAAATATTTGAGAAAACTTTGAATCAGTGGATGAAATAAGTTGAAGGTTATCATTGGGAAACAGAAGTACTCTGGGTTCAATTTGTAAGTTCCAGAAAAGATAAAGACAAAAATAAATAATGTATGTGGATGATTGATTGATAACTGACTTGCGTTGTTGAATTTCTTGGTAAACTCAGAGAATTCTACTTTGCCTTCTGATTCCTGGTCTTTTCCCCTATATCCCTCATTTCCTACACAACTTTTGTCCAAAAGTAGCTGCCTTTGGCAACTCTTATGTGTATTTTGAAACCTACATGTACTATAGGGCTCCTGATTTCACCAATATCTTTT
>NW_005324426.1:0-1513 GCF_000412655.1 Myotis brandtii | reverse complement strand
ACACAGGGCTGCTCGGGGGACCTGAGGGCAGGACAGCATGCGGTGGCTCCCAAGTAGTAAACAATTCAGTGCTGAAAGAGGGTGGTGCAAGTAATAGACCCAGAGAATGTGTGAACTGGTTGGGACAGACGAGGGAGAAGCAGGGCAGAAGGGCCCAGCAGGGATCAGGGTCCTGCAAGCGGGAAGCTGGTCTTCCCAGTTAGGAAGAAGCAGATGCTGTCACTCAGGTGTGTCCCAGGAGACGTGGACTGTGGGCCTTTGAGGCCTTCTGCAATCTCTTCCAGGAGTGAGAAGAAGAGGACAAGCAGGAGGGGGAGGGAAGGGGCACAGAGGTGTCCCACATAAATCCCTGTCCAGAACAATGGGCACTGCCATCGCCCCATCAGTGGCTGCGTGCCCTGAGGCTGCCACAGGACACAGAGTAAGCCACTGCCTCTGGAGAGTCCTCTCGCCCCCTCCGCCATCCGCCCACCTGCAGATGCAAACTGAAGCCCTCTCCTATCCATTTGGTTGCTGGGTACTACATAGAGGATGCTGAGTTGAATGGTAATTATCTTTCTTGATTTCAAATAGTTAGAATATAATTGAGGGTCAAAGGTCAAAAGTAGCTTTGGCAAGTAAAACTGAAACAAGGTCCTACAACCACCTGGTCCAGGTTTAGTGCAGATGCCTCCAAGGAAGGCAAACCCGTCATTGTCCCACCTGAAGTCTAGACTGGACACCTCCCCCTCTGCACTTTCCCTGTTGCACCCAGCTCAGTTCGTGGCCACATCACTTACTGAGGAAATAACTTCTACTCCGATCTTCCCACACCGTCCATCACTGAGTGCTGATAGACCCCACATGTATCTCCACTCTGTCCACTTCTCTCCATCCCCACGACCGCCTCCCTGGTCCCAGCCACCATCTCCTCTCTTGGACTCTGCAGAAGCCTCCTAAGTGATCACCTGCCTCCCAATCAACAGCTCATATTTTTAACAAGCAAAGTGAATCACGTCCCCTGCAGAAAATGCTACAGAACAGGCTTCAAAGTTTTTAACCTGAGCCTGGTGATCCTATGGGACTAGCCCTGCCTACCAAGACCCCGTCTCCAGCCAACTCCTTCTGTTCTCAGAACGTTTCCACTCTTCCCAGAACTAATTCTGACTCTTCCTCTGTTCTGCCAGGACACCAGTCAGGAAGCAGAGCCAGAGTGCATTTGGAGGACTGTGAGCAGCCCTCTGAGCAGCCTCCCCAGGGCCCGGGGCCCCCTGGAGAGAAACATTCCAAACACCCAAGGCCAGCGACTCAGCAAGCCCGTGGTGAGAGGGGAGCTCTGTATGCATCTGTGGCCTGTTTCTCCTTGCGCGGAACCCATCCCTGGATGTGTTATAAGGTTTTCTGGGGGCCCCTGCAGATGAGCCTCCCAAGACAGTGTCTTCTAAAAGGCTATTTTTCTCTCACAGACATTAAAGTTCCTGCTTCTCTACTGATGTTTTAAAATCTCAGCCACTTAAGTAGAAACAAACATGAA
>NW_005324425.1:0-1513 GCF_000412655.1 Myotis brandtii | reverse complement strand
GGGGTGGGGGGTGGGGGTGGGGGTGAGTAGAGAATAAGGATTGGGCTTGTTAAGTGGTTGTGCCTTAATTTGTGTCTAAAGACTATGTGTCTGCCAAGTTGGAGATGTGAATTTGAGTGGAAGGCTTTGGAACCTTCAGACCCTCTGGACAATTTCCTGACTTTTCAGCATAAGCTCCATAGATCTAAAGAAAATTTGAAGCTAAGTATTAAAGATTTTCAGCAAAGGAATCTTGAGGCAAAGATGTATTTCTAAATGGTGTTTGCACTTGTGATTTCCTGCCCTGGGAAGAGGTTGGAATATTAAAAAGCAGACCCATGGAGTGATTTATTAAAGAGTGGAGAGGAAGGGGCTGTACCCCCTGCTTTGAGCTATGAGAGGTTGAGATCACTGGGGTAAGCGGAGGAGGTTGAGGGAACTGGCCATGGAGAACAGAGGCGGCAACCATCACCCTCCTGGGGCATGAACCATGATATTTATCAGATGCTGGAAGGCGTCTACTACTGACATCTGGGAAATGGCAAGATGCATATGAAAAAGCTGGTTAATACACTGCGACATTTAGGAAAAAGAAATCTAACGAGCAACCACTATGTTAGAGAGTGGAGAGGAAAAACTTTAAAACTTGAAAGCAGAGAAGGAAAATAGGCGAGCCTCTGTTTGCACCTCAGGCTTTAGGAAGACTGTGTGGAGTATAGAACCATGCAGTTGTTAGATACTTTCTCTTGTACAGTGAGTATCCCCCGCCTGGCCCTAAAGGAAATTGGCTCCCCAGAGGTCTAGCTGGCAAAAAAGGACTTCCCCTGGGAAAGCTGGAGGGTAGGAGTAGCAGAGACGTAGAGCATTGCCTGCTGACTGCCAGGCCATGGCCCATCCTGCCTGGCTTTCTCTACTGATGGAGTGGAGGAGTGTGGATTGTGGTGTTAGGTGGACTTGAGCTTGATTTCCAGCTCTGCTTTGTGGTTTTGTTACTGGAGGGGAGAGGTCCTCGTCTCCCCTGGATGGTAGTGAGGGTGGATTTCTTGTGATATCCCAAGAGGAATAATTTTCTGAGACTTGCGCAGGGGAATGAGAGGTAGTAGAAAGCTTTATGTCTGTGGAATTACATCCCTGAGTGTCCCAAGTCCCATTTCCCTCAGTGCAGTCATGGAAGAAGTGTAGCGGGGGCTTAGCAGATCTGAATGCAGAGCCAGTGAACACAGTTTCCTTTCCATGTTGGAGCACAGGCCAGTCCAGCATCAGGCTAGCACAGTGTGTGTTCCCCACTGCAGTCCATCAGCCCACTGCACGTGGGGTCTGCAGGTCCACATGGCTGTGGAGGAAACACGGGAGAATGCAAGCGAGTCAAGAGCACGTGAGCAAGAAGAGAGAAAATGCCTTTGTTTAGGAGATTACGTATTTCCAAGTGTTCACTCCCTTGCAGCGGCCATACCCATTCTGGCCAATGATCTTTGTTCCCTGATACCATTGACAGGCAAGTACTTTCCCTATGTCACCCCAACTTTACTGGGCA
>NW_005324424.1:0-1513 GCF_000412655.1 Myotis brandtii | reverse complement strand
ATGTAAGCTCTGTACTTTCCAAATTTTTGGTAAATCCAACACTTTCTAAATTTAAAAGTGTATTAAAAAGGCAACATCTGAACTATGGGCTTAGAGGTAACAGATGCAGAAGCTGTGGGGAAATGCTACAAGCCGGCAAGGGAGCTATGAGGAAAAAACATCGATAACTTTTTCATAGGAAGGAATGCAATGGATCTTTGTGTTCATTCTGCCTCAAATATTTGCAGTGAAACAAGCTTTTCAGAATGAGAAAATGCAGTATAGATTTTCCAGGCTGTCTCTCCCACGTGCTTACTCCCAGGTAATCAGGAGGAAAGGGCTTCGCCTGCCAGGTTGAATTTTGGTCGAAGTGTGGAGACATGCAGAGTATCATTCTGCCTAAACACATCAGGTAACTTTCCACAGGCTGCTTTCCCTCCTTCAGGCACACATCCCACAGTCATGATACAAAAATTGCCCGGGGACAAGAGATCCACTCGGCCCAGAAAGGAAGGATCTTGACCCCACTTGTGTGTGTGTAAAATCACAGCCACCTGTAGACCTATTTGTTTTACCACCGCAGCGATATGATACATAGTCCTTGAGAGGTCACGGACGTTTGCTCTTTTATCTTGCACAGGCAGATAACTTACCTCCTCAAATGAAGTGTTTGAGTAAATAAAAGATGGTTTCTATGAACTTGTTTTCCCCTCACCCTCAAAGTCTTAGTTGAATTGGGGCAGCACTTTGTGAACCCTCTTATGTCACTCACAACTGCCAAAGGCATTTATAACAAAATGCTGAAGCACAGTACGGAGAGTCCCAGTCCATAAATGAACAGGGTTTTATCGGAGGGATCTCTGATGCTGAGTTGATGAGCAAGACCCTGCTGTGGCATTTCTGCTTATGGCGGCACACTCGGGATGAATTCCTCTGAGCTCATAAGCCTTTCAAAAGGCAAGACACATTGATTTCCTCATTATGTTCAGGAAGTGGTAACTTAAGCAAATTTCCAAACCCTTTCAAACCCCGAGGTCTGTTCAGCAGTGATAAGACAGGACACCATCTGTAAGTTGGTGAAGGTTTGTATTGAGACAGTTCAGAGCGGGAGTATTTTTGTCCTGGAAAATTTTCCTCTTCCCACAGCCCATTAGGAGAGAATGGAAGAGGAGAGAGAGTTCAAGGGCTAGTTCACTTATAACATTCCTTAATATTTTCCGCAGTGAGAGACTGGGGAGGGGTGTTCTGGGCTTAATTGTTTTACTCATACAGTATTTGCTTCACACACAATTTTCCCGACCCCCTTCAAGAAAGGACTATGATACAAAGATTATTTATTCTCATTAACCACAGATGGATTCATGATGAGAAAAACAAAAGTAACATCAGGATTTTTAAATTCAGTATTAAATGTATACAATATTAACATGGAAACGAGTCATTTTTTAAAAAATCTGAAGAAGAGAGGTTGCCAAAAAGAAATGATGACAGTCTGACTCAAAATGTTTCTTCTTCAAGCCACTACTAGACCTTC
>NW_005324423.1:0-1513 GCF_000412655.1 Myotis brandtii | reverse complement strand
TTATTATTATTATTTTTGCAAATCTCCAGGGGTGTCAATTAAACTGGGACTGGGACCAGTGAGGAAGGGAAGTTGTCTGTAAGCATTTATCATCAAGTTCTATGTCTTGCTTGGGGAGCCAGCTGTCTTAAATAACCATCCCCTCCCTGGGGCCCCGAGTCTGGGCAAGAATGCTACTCATGTCAGAAACTCATGTCAGGAGATTAGATGTGAGTGGAAAAGCAAAGGGAACGTGGTCTCTTCTCCAGCTGGGATTGATTATCCCCTTCCCAACAAGGAGGCTGTTATTCGCCTGAAAAGAAGAGCCTCTTCCCTTCTTGGCTATTTGCCAACCCATCGTGGCACCTGAGTGACCTAGGGAACACCCTGCCTCGCCACAGCTTTCAGGCCTCTGGGCCTCTCTCCAGGAAGACGATTTGGCACATTATTTCCCCATCAGGATGAACCGAAGTTACCCTGGGGTTCTTGTAGCGTGGCAAGGTACCTCGGGAACCTGGGCAGGTGCATATGGCCAGATGGAATATCAAGATGGGGGCTTAAGCAGGTCAGCATGAGCTTGGAGCAGCTCACGGAGGATGGGGAAAACATCCGGCACCTGGAGACCGTCTATCCTTCTCCCTGTTGTACCCAGAGTACCCAGCATCAGGGACACTCGGGAACTATTTATCGAATGAATGAGTGGATGAGAAGCACAGAGGCAGGGCTCCAGGTTCAGCAGCTCATAGTAGTAGATTCACGAAGTGGGGAGGGGCAGCTTTTACCACCAGCAGATGCATGGAGATGTCTACGGAGAACCAGAGGGCTTAGGCAGAAAACAGATGTGAGAAGGAGAGGAAGGCATGGCTGCACAGTGGTGCGGATTTAAACACTAGCAGGACCCCAAACGTAAGCACATGTTATTGCCGCAATAAACTCCACCCACCTACCCTCCGCCAGCACGACGGGTGTGTCTCCAGCAACTGAGACAACAGGAGGGAGTACTCCCAGCACACAGGAAGGACAAAGACCAACGGGACCCCGTGGAGACCTCAGTCTCAGGAGCACCACAGACAAGAGGGTCACATGGAGGGACAGGCAAGGAGCCGAGCAGGAAAGGACCCCTTCGCCTTACTAAAACGCGAGGAAATGCAAAGGGGGCTACGGTAACCGTGATAGAGTCTGCATGTAGTGCAACAAGTTATGCAAATACACATACATTACAGCCGTATAAATTCATTAGGTGATTTTTAAAGACTAAATATGGAACCTCCACAAATGTGAGGCTTGGGCCAAATGGACCACAAGGGCCCTGGGGAGCAGCCCTGGCCGGGGAGCAGGGAGGAGTTTCAGTTGGGTGGAGGACAGCCCTGTTCCTCGCCTCCCTCTCTCACCTGTTCGGCCTTAGTCTGGCTTGAGTCCCAATCCCCCCCCCCCCCCCCATAGAAACACCTGCCTCGTGTCCCTCCTACTACAGAAGAAGGACTAGCTCACAGAGCAAGAAGTTAGTTCCACCTTTGCTCTCCCATTTCAGGAC
>NW_005324422.1:0-1513 GCF_000412655.1 Myotis brandtii | reverse complement strand
GAGAGGAATAAAAATCTCTATTTTAAAAATATTCCTCATTTTCATTCACTTCATAAGAATTCACATTATGCTTTATTACATTTCAGACTAATGTACTCTATTGAAAGGGATTGAGAACTTTTTTTCGCAAAAGCATTTTAAAATGCTGACAGTATGATTAATTTTTATTTATTTTTTAAAATACATTGGAAATCTAGCCATGTATTTGTCAATACCATGATGATAATGAGCAATTGAAAAGATCTTTGTTTTCATATTTTATGGTGTGAAAAAAAACACATAATGTCATTTTTTTTTCTATTTGAACTTGATTGTAGTTCTTATATCCTTTGCTCAGCCTTGTTATATGTAGTAGCTAATATCAGTAAAAATACATTCTGTTATTTAAAGTTCTTCTTTTTGTTCTATTTTCCCCTAAAATATAAGACCTTTTTTTAGTAAAAAATAATTGATGTTGATACCCTGCTCTCCGAAGCTCAAGAACTTCCCAGCCTAATTAGTTGGATGCTCACCTCTGCTTACCGCAAACTTTATTTACATGTTGCTTGATGTGCACTTTTCCACTAATGAGAAGTAGAACTAAGAACGTTAGATCTAACGCATGGTAAAATTGAAATCACCGCCTTCCTCATTTTGAGCTTTTATTTCAGATTCTAAAATGTTTGAGTTTTCCCAGATGAAAGATTAGAAATCTACTCCATGTTCTCTCTAATAGCTAATAGAACCTACCCTAAATTGAAATTTTGGTTTTTAAATAGGTCTTACAGTAGAGCAAAATACAATGCATTTGAGCTAAGGCTCTGATAGTAATAATATTGCTGGAGTGAGTATGCCTGAGACGTAGAAAGATCACAGACTTGCACACAGCCCTTCCATTGCTTCAGTTCAAAGTAACTGATGGCATTGGCCAGCACTAGTGATATGTCTCCACAGAAATGGGTCAAGGCTGCTAAATGTAAGAGGCATGAGAATATGTCATGAGCATTACTGCTCCAGCCATGATGCTTTAGTCATTTAAGACAACACTTAAACTTCATGTGTCTGATTCCTCAGAGATTCATTCTAAGGTTCCATCTACATTTTTTTTCTTGAAATTTTTAGTTGCAGTGTTTTTAAAATAAGGGCTTCTGGTGAGGTGTTAATGATGATTCATTCATTTGAAAAACATTTTCCAGTTAATTTATCCTATATTAGATATTGGGGATATGAAGAGAAGTGAAACATAGTCTTTCTATTTTCCAGAAGTGGACTGATTTCTGTAAAAGTGATGTAAACTTATAAATTATGCTGGTATATGAATTAGATCATCAATTCAACAAATTTCATCACCTATTAGGTTCCAGGTCCTATTCTAGAAAGCAGGACAAAGTTTCTGGTTCATGGTGATTATAGCCTGAAGTACGAAAAGGTGTACAGAAAATAAACAAACCAAACAAAGTCACACCAGAGAGTAGTAAGTACTTTGGGGAACATAAAACATGATGATGTTCAGCAATCATAAGTGGAAAAGTGA
>NW_005324421.1:0-1513 GCF_000412655.1 Myotis brandtii | reverse complement strand
GTCAGTGCCCCAGGGAGGAAGCGCCCTGAGGACTTCACTGTCACCTGAGGCGCTCACAAACGGCCCGCAGGCCGGGTACTGTGAACGGGAGAGCCACACCCAGCGGAGGCTCAGCTGCTGGCTGGCACGGTGTCCAGAAGCTGCATCTCCCCGTCCTGATGTCCCAGCCACACAGCTTTGGGGGAAATGTCGCCCCAGCCCAACTCACTCTGCAGAGGGGTGAGGACTCTCCCGGTCACTCAGGCATCCACTCAGGGCAGAGTCTACACTAGAATCCAGGCCAGCTGGGCTGACCTTCTCCCCAAGCAGCAAATCGAGATATTTAACCCAGTACTTATTTTTCTTCTGAGCCAGGAATACCCTCAACTTAACCTGCAGAGTTGAATCAAAAAAGGAAGCAACCTCCCAAACCTGGGGACTGAAAGGGAGACACGGCCCCGTTCTGTTGCCCCACCTGTTCCACGCACAGGGGCGACGGTACTCACGGCATCTCCTCAGGCAGGACGTCGGCCAGGATGTTGATCGAGTCGGTTTTGGCTTTGGAGGTGGGGGCTGCAGCCAGCAGGATCTTCAGCAGCGCGATCTGGGAGGACAGGAGCACCCAGGTGCAGGCCTCAGCCCGGAGAGGTGGTCCCTCCGCAGGGGCCCAGGGGCAGGGCACTCAGGAGGGACTGGAGGCACTGGCAGGCAGGCTGGAGCCTGAGGAGGGACTCACCATGTACTGCGGCAGGCTGGGGAGCAGGCCTTGGTAGAGTGTTTCTGCAGGGACTTGCTCCACTTCCTCTTCTCCCTTTGACCACAAGGGTAGAGATTCAAGCCCAGTCCTGACAGTCTCCTGAGCCAGCTGACTCGCTGGCTGGAGGAGGGGCTGTAAGCACTGATGTAAACAACGATGCGGATAGTGACAGCACACCTGACTGACAACGTGCAGGCACTTTCCTTGTAGGAAGCCCATTAGTCCTCACTACACTCTGTGAAGAGGGCATGATTATTATCCCCATCTCACAGGTGAGGAAACTGAAGCACAAAGATCTAGTCTCCTGCGAAGTTGTCACCCCGAGTGGTGGCACTGGATTCAGAGGTGGTGACTGGCTCAGAGCCTGTGCTCTTCACCCCGGCACCCGATAAGCCACCCCTGCCGGGGGAGCAAGAGGGCAGGACCAGGCAGCTTCGTGGTTTAGGCCCAGCACTGTGCCTGGAAAGAACGGAGGGATCCTGCTGGCTGAGGAAGGCCCCAACTCACCCCTGAAAGAGGAGAGCGAAGGAACTCCTCCTCCATCTGCGCCTGGACCTCTGCGATCGACGTGTACTTGTGCTGGGGAGAAGGGAAGAGGCGCTGGGAACAGTTCCTACTCTCTGGCTGCACGCCCCACACCCTGGCAAAGACCCGGGCAACTTCTTCAAACAATCTTCTCCAAGAGGGAATCTCCACAAAGATCCCTAACTAACCTCCTGAACCCAAAATACTTTCCTAAGTGAGCAATTGCTTTTTAAAAAAAAATATATATATATA
>NW_005324420.1:0-1512 GCF_000412655.1 Myotis brandtii | reverse complement strand
CAACCTCCCATGGCTGGCCAACCTCCCACGGTCCCTCTCCCCGGCCGGCTGGTCCTGATCAGCCCGATTGGGACTGGGCAAGATGACCCTACAGGGCCCCATTTGCCAGCCAGGTTGGGGGATCCAACCTGTGCCCGAATCGGTGCACTGGGCCTCTAGTATCCAAATAAAAGAATATTAAAAAATAGTAATCTAGACCTGCTTTAAAAAATACATGTATATATTGTTATATCTCTTTTATACTATCATGATATATTCAGTTTAATGTGATTAGATCTAAAAAATCTTTCCCTGAATATCCTACAAGGAATTATTTGAGTTAATGAGGATTAGTTAAGACTTGCTTATTTTCATCATGTAAATTGCTTGAAACCCCAGAAATTATGTAAATTATTAGTTTAATAAAACATGTTATTGCCTCCTGAAGCAAGTAGTAGCTATATGTTTGTTTTTTTCACTTTTGGATAAATTGGTGTCTGAAGAAAAATCAAAATACATTATCGAGTAGCTATTTGATCATTTCTCTGGGGCCAATTTGGCTATTTTTTTTATCCTGTAATTAAAACCATAGCACTTTATGTACAATTTACTACTGTACTATAAAACTAGTTTGTTTGTTTTTGCTTGAGTAACTTTTTGTCTTGAATAATGTTTAATTATAATAAGAACACTGTTAAAGAAAGTAAAGGCTGTAGTAATGGTTTAAATGTCAAATGTACAGCTTTCAGAATATTACTCATTTCTAATGTTATCACAGAAATCTTAACAAATGTTTAGAATCCAAGTAGATTGGATCCTGACTTGCCATTTTTAATTACTGGCCACTTAAAACAAGATGACAATCAATTATATTTTATTTTCTGTTATATTATAGTAAAACATGGGATGCATTTTAATGTGCCTTTTTCATAGATAAATTTTGAATAATTTTTCTATAAGCTTATAAATGTTGATTCAAGTTTTAATTTAAATTGCTTTATCCTCATCTCCTGGTGGATGGATAGACACCAGTGGAGGAGAGAGCATCCACCTCATCAGCAGAGACCGACCAGACCACACCCATCATTGAGCTTGAAGCCCCCTCCCTTTCAGACACTCGGGTCACATTTAATCTAATGATGCCAGCGCAATGCCAGAGTACCTCAACTGCGCGCTATATCTGTGAGTCGGGTCCCTCCTGCTTTTCTTCTCCATGCACTGGGCCAGGTAAATCCCAGCTTTTCAGGCACTTGGATAAACTTCCTGGTGCCCCAGTAAAGCAAGTCATAGAGCACATCAGGAAGCCTCAGGGGTTCTTTAACAGTATGGCAAAGCTGGACATAGTCAGCTATGAGTACGCACACCTTAAAGCTGTAGTTCTCATTGGCCCCCATCATCCAGGTTTGACCAGCACAATCCAGACTGAAAAATTCCCAAGAAAAGATACAGATGGAGTAGCAGGACTATGTATGTTCAGAAAACCTACTGAGAGGACGCCTACTGATGACAGGCACAGGCACACACACTTGCTCC
>NW_005324419.1:0-1512 GCF_000412655.1 Myotis brandtii | reverse complement strand
GGGGTTTATGTAAGCAGGGAGGGATCTGCTTCTCGGAGGGGGAGGCGGCACACTGAGGGCAGTTACTCCAGGCCTTGCTCCCAAGCATCACGATTTGGAGTCTAAGAATATTAATTGGAAACAGCGAGAATAGGCGCAATTTCAAATACCCAGTAGGGACGTGCTGTGCTGAAATAGGGAGCATGTGACAAAACATTTACCTGGCGGTGATGTTGGTCTTATTTTCTCCCAGGTTTTTATTTCTTGAGAAAAACATACACGTGGCAGGAGATGGGAATTGGGAAAGGGGAGTTTGTGGAGGGGAGATGAGCAGGAGAATTAAACTTTGAAAATTCCAGTTGCCATGACAACGTAATGAGCTCCAAAAGTGGCATCTCTGAACTAGTTTCGCATGGGAAGGCAGGGGGAGCCCAGAAGGAAGGAATTAAAATAATACAAATAATGAAACGGTGATCGTGAAACAAAGGACACGTGTGAGGAGGCAGTTGGCACTTCTTGCCACTCTCTGGGGACCGGACTGTGGAAGCTGCTTGCTCCTGGCTGACCCGGGCAGAGATTGCGGTTCGGGGCCAGGAAGCTTCTCGCCACCTTCTGGGCTCTGGACAATGCGCAGCTAAGAGATTCTGACAAAGGAAACTGCGTTGTGTGTGAAGCATGAAGCCTGGTGTGGGGAGAAGCCTCCGGAAGCCAGGCTTCCTTCCCGCTGTTCCTCCTTCCTTTCTTCCCTGGCACCTGTCCCCCTTGCTGGTAACCAGCCTCACCCTCTTCAGTGGGTTCCATTGTTCCCCAAGTGACTGTGTGCACAGCGTCGCTCGTACCGCAACAGTTTAGAACATAAAGTCCCCGTTACGGGGCCCTGATCAGAACTCCAAGGCTGGGCTCCGCGGGCAAGTGCCCGGAGCAGTGTGGGCTGCAGACAAGAGAAGGCAGCCTTGAGACGCAGGCATGTGTGGGCCCAGGGGATTCATCGGTCATGGTCGGTTCGTCTACCACGCGCAAATTGGAAATGCACCCCAGGCATCTCGGAATTGTGCACTCTTCCAGGAGGTGCCTTAATGAAGAAATCCCTCAGTGCTCCCTGTCCTGGTTCAGAGATCATTCGTGTTTCTCCTCATTAGAATAGCTGTAAACGTTGCAATACGTATTCTTCTCTCACAGAATCAGCATTTATCTTAGAGCATTTTGAACCAATCCATGAGTTCGCACACTTGTTCGTAGAACTGGGTGAATTTGGGGTCCCTGCTGCCACCTTGTGCTTGCTTGATATTGGTGCCCACTGGGCTTGTGCACTGTTATATCTCCACTGCCAAGCACAGGAGCTGGTACACAGGCATTACTCAATAGATGTCTGTTGAATGAATGAAAGAGTGCTTGACTCAAATGGAAGTGTCAGGCCCTCCTTATTATATACCAGAGGCCCGGTGCCTACGGGGATCAGGCCGAAACCAGCTTTCTGACATTCTCTGAGGAGTCCCGGATTACAAGAGGGCGCAGGCCAGGCCAAGGGACCCC
>NW_005324418.1:0-1512 GCF_000412655.1 Myotis brandtii | reverse complement strand
CTGACTTATCACTTACCAGCTCTGGGACCTTAGAAATGTCTCTGAACCCCCATTTCTTCATGGGGGGGAGTGGTAATAACACCCCAAAATGTTATGGGAAGGAGGCATCTGGCATATAGCAGAGGGTCAATAAATGTTTACTGCTATCAGAATTTCTGGAAGCAGCAGGCAATGGTTCCTCTGAAATATCACTGGGCCACCACAAGCATGTGGGCTGGGTTGTATGCACTGCAGAGATTGATCCAACCACCTTGGATAGAGCTACAGCTCAGCACTAAAAGGCCAAGGTCATGTCCTCCATCCTCATCCTTCCCTTCCAGAGACCTCCTGTGGAAATTAGTTTGCAGAGTCTGGCAAGTCGCTTCTCTAGAGGGAAGCATCTCTGTGCTCCAGGGAACACGTTCAAGAATTTGACCTCTGCAACTTCGACTCTTCAGGACTTACTGTATGATGTGGGTTATGGTTTGGAAAAGTCCAAGAACCTGGAGGCAGAGGACCTGGGTTCTGGCCCTGGCCCAGCTGGTTACCAGCTGAGCTGTGTGATCTTGGCTAAGTCACTTAGCCTCTCTGAACCTCAGATTGCTTTTCTGTAGTACATGGGTGTCTACTTCACAAGTAAGACAATGAGAGAAAAAGTGTTTTGTAAACTACAAAGTATGGCTTAGGTCTAAGTTTCTTGGGTTTGCTTCATTTTCTCTAGGTCTTTTTTACTGTAGGTTAAAAATATCTTATCCACAATTCCAAAATGCAAAAACATCTGAAAGACAGTATTTTGGTAACTCATTTGGCTGCAGTACTTGACCTGAATGAATTGAGTGCGTCTATTTAAAGACTTTATTTATCCCACTTATAGCGAATACTCAAGTTTTACTGCAGAAATAATAACGTGTTTGGTTTGAGAGTACTGTTCCAGTTACCTCTGGGGGTGAAAAGTAATGCACCAGATATTCTGAAACCCATCGGGCCCCAAGATTTACATTCCAGGTATAGATCCTAGGTCATACCAGTAGTCATTCGTGTTCTCCTTCCATGATGGGGTCAGGAAGCCTGGGTCCTAACTTCTGGCCTGAAACTAACCAGCCCTGTGTCCGAGGCACCAGTCTACCATCTGTAGACCACAGAGGCGTGCTCTCAGGAGCTGGCCTGCGGTGTAACGTGGAGATCAAGCAGATACATGTTTTAACCCTAGTTCTGCCCCTTGGACAAGTTATTTGAATTTTTCTGAGCCCTTCTTTCCTCATCTATAAAACCTATATCAAATATGTTAATGAGAATTAAAGAACAAAATGTATGTAAAATATTGAGCACAGTCCAGGTACAAAGTAAATGATAAGTGAATGGTAGCTGTTTCTATTATCGGCCATGTGGATACTCTGGGCCTCCGAATTGAACTATATGAATGTGTATAATGAACAGCTCTTGCTTCTAGTGATTATGGATTTACTGCCCGGAACAGAATGACTGAGGAAACATGCAGCTGACAGATAAGCTCATCACAATTCAACTTTCAAA
>NW_005324417.1:0-1512 GCF_000412655.1 Myotis brandtii | reverse complement strand
TTTTTTTTTTCTAAAAGAATTGGCAAATTTTTAAAAATAATCCATGAATTTAAAAATTCATAGTTGTGTATGTCTCTAGTCACAGTAAGCCAAATAACACATTTGAAATGAATATGCAATGTCCTTTTGATCACTTGGAAGCTAAGAATGATTGTGCAAAGGCAACATTTGGTTGAGCAGGAATTCTCTGCCCGCTGCTGAGAGCAAGTCTTATTATAAACAACTAATGATGATGTATTTGCTCACACACGATCTCTACTGGGGTCCCACAATCCTGCTGGTCTTAAAACATTTTCTTGAGGATAAAAAAATTACTTTAAAAGCTATAGAAAAAAAGCTATAGATAAACCTTCATCTCGGAAAAACTGCTTGATTTCTGTTCTTCATATTCCACAAAAAATAGTGCATTCTTGAGACTATAAAAACCTTAGTATTATATTTATAAATGCAATGCATTAAAATAAGTCACTTAGAAAAAAGTTCAAGCATTTGTGGTCTCGCTATTTTTGAGTGACATATGCTTTCTGATGTGGAATCTGCCAAGATAGGCAAATACCCACAGAACTTCAAAAACAACTATTTAAAGCAACCACAAAAATATGGCAAACTCATGACAATTTCTTTTTCTGAAGCCATGGAAAAGACTAAGATCTATTCCCCTCTTTAGGCCCAGAGTGGGGATACCCATGAAAAAGGGAAGGAAATGCTCCCTTACTTTGCCCTTGTCCCCTCAATGGGAGGTCACTGAGAAACATTTAAGTGCCCACATTTTGAATATGCACACTTCCACCCACCTCAGTGTCTCTGGGATTGTCTCAGAGAACACACCAGCTAATCAGCCACAGCTGTGGGCTCCTGGGCCTTGGACCATCATGGCATGGGCTGTCTCACAGGAACATGAGTGCACTGCAGAGGCCCTACAAGTGAACTGGTTATGTCTGTCAGCCTCCCAGGTTTCAATATTACCATCAGCATCTCAGAGACTCAGAACTCACAGTCCTGTGCCCCATCTGGGGTTGGGGAGAGACAGATCCCCAAAATAGCAATAGCTGCTGATGAAAACAAAGCTAATGGACCATCACCATATTGCTTCATATGTGAGAAAAACATAGTTAATTTCATGGCTGCCCAAAGGGAAACTTACAGCACTGCAGATTTCAGTATTTTAGGTTACCAACAGTGGAGAAAAAACACACACCAAACTCATTTCCTACCACTTTATTAAATATCAAAGTAGAGAGAAAATTGCCTTTTGAAGTCTTCTAGCAAATTTTATTAGAAAGTATGTACCTGGTCTAAGAAAGTAGCCATTTCAAATTCTGATGTCACCATAATATCACACAGGGAGAGATCACAAAGCCATGAACAAGGCCCACCTTCTCACCTAGTAAAATGATCTTTCCACACAGTTGTTCTATCAATGTATGAATCACTGCATGTATTTCTACAAGAGTAGATGATGACGAAAACTGTGCAAGCTCCATATTGATAAAATAAAGAGCAAACATTGAG
>NW_005324416.1:0-1512 GCF_000412655.1 Myotis brandtii | reverse complement strand
TCGCTCATCTTGAATCCCTGCCAACAACAACGAATGCCCAAACAATGTGGCAAAATCTGAAATCTACTTTGCTCAGTGCTGCAGAAAAAACCATCGGTCACAAGCATGTCAAACGTGCCGATTGGTTTGACGAAAACAACACGCTAATAACGGATCTTGTAAAGTTGAAAAACACCGCCTTTGGTCACTTGGTGAATGACCCTGATAACGTGTGGAACAAAACCATCTTCCTCCGTTCACGTGCTCTGCTCACCCAGAGTTTACGTTCGCTTAAGGAGGAATGGTGGCGTAAACAATCCGAAAGAATGCAAGTCTTTGCTGATACCCGTCAGACGAAAGAGTTTTATGACTCTATAAAAACCATCTTTGGCCCACACCTCCAGTCAACTGCTACCATGACGGACAGTGTTACCGGCTCATCTTGCTCCCAACCGACCGAAGTTATGCAGCTATGGCGGAACCATTTCAGTGAGTTACTGAACCGACCATGCAATGTTGATTGGGAAGCAGTTCAATCTGTGACTCAACAACCTATGAAGATGTATATGGCCGACATGCCAAGTATTGGCGAAGTGCGGAAAGCGCTTAGTCAACTAAGAAGTGGCAAAGCCGCTGGAGAAGATGCCGTTCCTGCTGAGTTACTTAAGCATGGCGGTGCACCACTAGAGGATGCCCTTTTGAATCTGCTCAAGGCTATCTGGGAAACAGAACAAGTGCCTCAGGAATTCAAGGACGCTCTGATCGTGCCTCTCTACAAAGGTAAGGGAAGTAAGCAGTCTGCAAACAGCTATCGTGGCATCAGCTTGCTTAGTTGTGCAGGTAAGTTGCTGGCACGCCTCCTACTGAATAGATTGAACAAGGAGATTCTGGAAACCAACGTTCCCGAAGAGCAATGTGGATTCCGCACTGGGCGTGGCACAATCGACCTCATCTTCGCTGCCCGTCAACTACAAGAAAAGTGCCGCGATCACAACCAGCCACTGTATGCCTTATTCATCGACTTCACGAAGGCGTTTGACTCCGTGGATCGCGAGGCTCTTTGGACAGTACTTGGTAAGTTTGGCTGTCCTGGTAAGTTTGTTAATCTTATTAAATGTCTACATGCGGGTATGAAAGCCAAAGTACAATGTCCAGGTGCAAACTCCGATGATTTCGATATCATCACGGGTGTGAAACAAGGCTGCGTTCTGGCTCCTACCCTGTTTAGTCTGTTTCTGACTGCTATAATCTCGCAATGTTTCAGTAGCTCTGATTCTGGTGTAGGTATTGAATATCGATTAGATGGCAGATTGCTGAATGTTCATCGTTTTGGTGCGAAGCGTCTAGTGCATGATTCGACTGTTCGTATGCTACTATTTGCAGATGATTGTGCTCTGTTTGCTCACAGCGCTGAAGAACTTCAACTTTTGGCCAATAGCTTTTCCAAGAAAGCCTCAGCATTCGGTCTGGAAATCAACACGGACAAAACGTTTTCCTTTTATCAACCTAGCCCGCAATACACGGATGTGATCT
>NW_005324415.1:0-1512 GCF_000412655.1 Myotis brandtii | reverse complement strand
CGGCCCGCGGGCCGTAGTTTGCCCACGGCTGCCTAGCTTATCAGACAGAAGTAAACTGCCCACCGATGCCATGGATAGAGACATAGTAGCCATGGTTGGTGGACAGAGATTTGTGTTGACAAGCAGAGAGCTCATTATGGGAATTTAGATTCTGACTTTTGTTTAGTATTTGAACTCTTGCATTTGAATGGAAACATAGCTTAAAAATAATAGATGTTAATTGATATATTATACACTTAGATTATTCATGCACAAAATATAACTTAATGAATAAAGAAAATGTATGGATGAAAATATGTGAGAAAAAAAGTGAAGAGCTGCATCTCAAGTCTAGCACTGCCATTAAGCCAAAACAGAACCAGAATAATAATGAGAGAAAATATGTCAAAAGAAATAGTTTTCTATGGAAAAAGAGGAAAACGCTCAGCATTCCAAGAAGATTGTATTTGAACCATCAGAGCACAAAACATCTTAGAGAAATAGAATAACTATCAGTGAAATTATCAAAGTTTTTGCAAAAGCCAGGTTTTAAAATGGAAATATTAAATACATTACTGCTACTTGTTGCATGAAATGATAACTAAGTGTAGTAAATATATATCACACCACATTCTTCTTTGCAAAAATACTTTTATGATTTAGGGAGGAGACTTTAAGAAAACATTCATAAGCATCTCACAATCTTTAAAGGACATATGCATCTTATTATGCTTTTTTAACTTAGTAAGCTTTTTTGAGCTTTTATTTGGGCAATGCTTAATAACTGGGAATGTTAAGAAAATTAGTGACTAATACTTTAAAATCTCCTTTAGTTCTGCAGAATAGAGTTATGGAGTCAGAACAGATAGCTTCATATATTGAACATTGTATTTTAAAATCATGACAGCAAATTTATTTACAATTCTAGTTTAACAGGATGTGCATAGACTCTGAGAAGTAGACACGATGGTCAAATGATTATTAAATTTAATGAATTCACTTTACAAATGAGAGCCATAGGCCCTGAGGGGCTTGAAGGTTTCCATAAGGTTATGTAGTCAATAAAAACATCACTAGAAACATGAGTTCTTCTGTTCACAAATAATTTATTATTATCTTTATATTCATTTATATTCCCCAGTTTTATTCTTTTATATCATTAATTTATATGATTCTGGATGTAGTGGAACTAAATTTTTTAAAAGTGTGTATGTCAGAGAATTCTTTGGTTCAGTGTCAATGGTTTTCTTTCTTTGCAGCATTTGAAGGTGCCATTCTTCCTTCCCTAGCTCTCTCTGCCCTTAGAATCTGTGGTACCATGTTTTCCTTTTTTTAAATATATGTTTTTAACTTTATTTTTATTGTTGGCACTATGACAGGTGTCCCCATTTTCCTTCCCTTTGCTCACCTCCACTCGCTCTCCCCTGGCCATCATCACACTGTCGTATCTGTGGGGTGTGCATATATGCTCTTTGGCTAATCCCTGCACCTTCTTTCATCTAGTCCCCCCTCCTTCACTTTCTCTGGCAGCTG
>NW_005324414.1:0-1512 GCF_000412655.1 Myotis brandtii | reverse complement strand
AAAATATCTTCAGTTATGAATATGTAGATTTCAGTTGAATGTAGACCTTTACGTGATTTAAGTGATGGAAAATCTTCTTGTTAACCCAGTTAAGATGTACCTGCCAAGATTGTGAATTGGGTACCAGAGAAACAAGTGTCTTTTACATGTCAGTAAAAGAAACAACTGGCCAGTAGAAGGGAAAGTGTTATACAGAAAAGAATGAGAAGGAGAAAAAGATCTTCAGAACTTGGGAAGGGAGGTTGGTATATTGGAGACAATAAAGACAAAAGATAAGGTTCTAGCTCAATCTTTTGCCCATAATTAGCCCTTCGCTTTAGACTCTTATTTGCAAACTGAGGAGGTTGGAATAGAAGAGTTTCACAAACTTCAGTCATTTGTGAACCATCTTGATTTTTGCCATACCTGAGTACCATGTGAGCTATTATTTACTTAATATTTTCTCTAAATTGACTCACTTTTATTTTACTCAAATAAATTGTTATAAAAGGAAATTACATGTCACTGCCATAAGTAGAAAACCAGAGTCAGCTGCCATAAAGAGAAGATAACTGTGAAAATAAAAGAGCTATTTTATAAAAAATATTAGCTAAAGTTTCCTAGGGAAATATTGGAATCTGAGTTTGCCCTTTCTTTTATAAAAAAGGAGACTATCAGGTGGGGGGGAGATGTTAATAAAAATAGCATGAAAATAAGATTTTTTTCTCTCATGCAGTCCAAATATATTAAAGTATATATTTTAATATATTTTCTCCTAGTCTGTAGATTATCTTTTCAAATGATTGTTTCCTTTGTTTTACAGCAGCTCTTTAGTTTGATATGGTCCCACTTGTTTATTTTTATTTTTGTTGTCTATGCTTTGGGTATCTTATTCATGAAATCATTGCCAAGAACGATGTCAAGGATCTTTTTTCCTATATTTTATTCTAGAAGTTCTATAGTTTCAGGTATTACATTTAAGTCTTTGGTCATTTTATTTTTGTGAATCGTGTAAGATAGGAGTCCAGTTTATTTCTTTCGCATATGGATATCCAGTTTCCCCAGCATCACTTAGAGAAACTGCTTTCCCCATTGTGTGTTCTTGTCATCCTTGTTAAAAATTAGTTGTCTATATATGCATGGATTTATGCCTGGGCTCTCTTTTCTATTCCACTGATCTATGTGCTTGTTTTTGTGTGAGTATCATACTGTTTTAATGACTATTGCTTTATAATATAGCTTGAAAGCAGAAAGTGTGATGCCTCACAACTGCTAGGATGGCTACCATAAAAAAGACAAGAGATGACAAGTGTTGGTGAAGATGTAGGAAAATAGGTAATTTTTTTGTGCACCATTGATGGGTATGTACTAGTAAACTGGTACAGCCATTATAGTCAAGTTATTTGAGGTGACTGATATCACGGAAACATTATTCATCATTATGGAGCATCTTAGTGGAGGGGTGTGTTCAATTCCCTGCAGGACAGGACCATGGCTACAGGACCAAGAATGAGGCCATGGGGCACTTTCTGG
>NW_005324413.1:0-1512 GCF_000412655.1 Myotis brandtii | reverse complement strand
CCTCTCCCTTCCTCTCTGGAATCAATAAAAATATTTATTTTTTAAATGCTGCAACTGTATGTGGTAATGGATGTATTCACTACATTTATTGTGGGGACCATTTCAAATTACATACACACACCAAAATCATTATGCTGTATACCTAAAACAATGTTATATGTCAGCTACATCTCAATAAATAAATATTATTTATCAGAATTAAACCCCATGTGAGCATGTTTTATTCACTGAACTGTCCCTTTTGTCTAGAATACGTAGCAAATGCTCAAAACACACACTTGGAAAAAAGAAAAAGGAGACACCAAAATTTTAATAGCCGTTATTCCTAAACAGTGATTGCGGCCAACTTTAATATACTCCATGCTTTCCTATGTTTTCCAATTTTTTAAAATAAAGAACGATTCGTACTTTAACCTAAATGGACAAGAAAAAAATACAGCTTTGTGTGGTATGTGCTGGGAGGAAATTGGGGGAAGCGGGGTAGAAAATGCCATGTTATCAGCAGCAAATGTTCTAGAAAGGTTTATCCCACAGCAGTATCGTAACAAGGAAAACGAGAATAGACAAGGAAACCACTTAGAGAAAATCTTAGCTTTTGGCATAAACTAAATTCATTCCAGATACACAGACCGGTTGATTTCAATGTTAGAAAGTGTTTGACATGTAAAGTTACCTTTTATTTCCATCAGGCTAATCCTTTGCCAGACAAAAACATGGGTGAGTGAAATCCCTAGAACTTGCCTTCTTCATTTGTACAGCACTACCTTTCCTAACGCTACACAAAGCAATTATTTAAAATATTACTATTAACAATCATCAAAATTCACCTTGACTTCCAGCTTCATGATTTTGTAATACTAAGATTTATGCAAATTCTTAAAGATTTCCAAGCACCACCTCTTTGCCCATTAAAATAAAACCAGCAGGTGGCGCTCAATCAATCTGTTGCGTTCTCTGTGTGGTTTTACAGACCATTCTCCCTAATGGGGAAAAATCTTCAAACTTCAGCTGGAAAAGGAATCAAATTACAAAAAGTTTGGAAATCACTTAATGTAGGGTTTCTTTAATGGAAGGTTCCTTAAAAAGAAAGAAGTTTTTAAAAGGCCTAAGAGCCGAAGTCTTTTATTTCAATGTACAACCCTGCTTCTCAGTCTACCTACTCTTGTTTGAGCAAAGCTAAACTGGCCGGAGGGTGTTGCCTGGTGTCAAAAAAACCCAGCCTCTCCCTCCCACAAATGTTTCACAACTCCCTGGAACTGCTAGAATAATTAGGTCAACACTTAAAGAGACAGACAGCCTTCCCTTTCCTATCGGGACCAAATATTTGGTTAAAATGCAGAGAAGATAGGATTTTTATTAATTCTTGGTAGAAATTTAATGAAAGACTTGGCAGTGGTTACATAAATCACCCTCTCTCCCCTGAAATGGGGACAATCTCTAAAATCTATCAGCCTGACTTCTGTTCTCACCCATGTCACTCACTCACTCACCAAGCTTCCTTGGTCTGTTCCC
>NW_005324412.1:0-1512 GCF_000412655.1 Myotis brandtii | reverse complement strand
AGAGAGTTTTGATTTTGTTCTGTAGAGAGTGGAAAATCACATTAGAAGGTGATGGTGGTGGTGGTAGTTGTTCTGGTGGCACTGGTTGTGTTTTAAAGCAGGGAGATGCTATGATCAGATAATCCTTTGAGGAAAAAAATGACCCCAGCAGTCTTGTTGAGAAGTTAGGAGCTTTTGCAAAACTCCAGGAGAGAGAAAATGGTAGCCTAACCCAAGCAGGAAGCCTGGGGAATGGACAGGGGTAGGAGTGAGCTGGAATGAGGGGATTTGGTCCCTGGTTGGATGTTGACAGTCACAGGCAGGAGTTAGTGCATCCATGAAACCCTCATGTGATTTAGGAAATGGAGACAAAGCAAAGCAGATCGAGAACCGAATTAAGTGTTCTTGGCTATACCCTGCCTACAGCCTCCCCAGGGAATAGTCACCTCCTTTGCCTGCACCTCTCTGGGGATCCTTAGTACCCTGTAAGTGGTATTAGAGTTAACTGTGTGTGCCTTTTCTCCCTAACTACATTGGAAGGTCCCTATGGGTTTAAGTTAATTTCTAAAATGAAAATGTGTTTTATATTCCATGTATCACAGAATACATTGCATTCATGGATTTTAAGTGAAGCACTGCAGGCATTTGCCTAAATAAGTACCTCTTGGTAATAATCTACCAATGAGATTTTTATAGTATCTACATTTAATTTTCTTTAAATGGGCGTATTTTCTGTTTTTAAAATATACTTAGATGACATTTTCACTATAGTATGTTTTCGCTAACAATACATGAGTTTAATATTAAAATATAGTTCTTTACAAAATATCTCTGTATGAAAAATATCCCAATCTTGTGCTTACTGACAACATCATTTGTATTCTTTTTACATAATCTGGATACTTTGTCTACCATTTTAAAAATGATGGAAGCAATTCTCTCTGAGATGCGTCTTTGCTTTCTGCACATAACTTTGGACTTTGGACATTGTTTCTGCTGTTCATCATATGTTCTTAGTAAACAGGAAAAAATAAAAAAACTCAGAAAGTGCTTGGCATTACTGTGTACAGTTTTAGCATGCAGTATTAGTTCAGCAACTTATTTTATCTGACATTTTGACAAGTATCTTAATAGATCAGAGAAAAGAGAAGAAGCTTTTGCATGATTAAATTATACTATGAAACACACACACACATCCTGTCGCAGTGTAGTTGAGACTTCGCCCAGAATCTGTAATCACTAAGAGATCACTGTTTAACTGGGCCAGGAGTTAACTCTAGCCACTAATGCCCTTAAAGAATAATGGCTGCAAAAGCACTTTGAACTCCTAAGTCTCTGCCAGACACTGCAGATTGGCCAAGTTCAACTACCTTCTCCCTCTTCCAAACTCTGTTCTAAAAATGGAAGAGGTGATTTTATCGTTCAGCCTCTTCTGTAGCCAGGTGTGCCCGGAGTCACAGATCTGACAAATAAAAGCAGAAACCAACTGAGATTTTTGAGACAGTTCTTGCTTTTTTGAAAATGGTCAATGCA
>NW_005324411.1:0-1512 GCF_000412655.1 Myotis brandtii | reverse complement strand
CAGGTCCCTCTCCGTGCCTCAGTTTCCTCACCTGCGAAATGGGGGTCACAGTCGTCTTCACCCCACAGAGTTGCTGTGAGGATAAGATGCGTTAGAACATGCGCAGGGCTCGGGAGAGAGCCTCTCACGCAGTCAGCACTCAGTCGACATTCGATAGGATTATTTACTGAGTACCCACCAGTTCCAGACATCATTCCAAACCCCGGGTAAGACAGGCATGCCCCATTTTCCTAGTCTAGTGGGGAGATGAGTCAGAACCAAGTAAATAAGCAGATGAGACAATTTCATGGCCTGTTATTCGCCCAATGAACCTTTTTGAGGTCCAACCGTATGCCAGGTGTCATCCTAGGTGCTGAGGACACGGAGTGACTAAAACTGCCTTCCTGCCCTGTGGAGTCGCGATGTTAGCTGGGAGGCAGGGGAGACATGTAATACTCAATGCACCGATGATTTATCTGTGGTGTTACATGTCACAAAGAAATGCACAGAGATTTGCAGGGTGAGGTCCAGGTTTAGGGCAGCGAAGCGTGTTTTGGAGATGAGGGTCATTCAAGAACACTTTCTGAAGATGACACTGAAATTGAGGTCCGGGGAATGAAAGAAGCCAATCGTGAGAAATTGTGGGACAAAGGGGAAGGGAAGAAGCTCACAGGCCATGAGATGGGACCAGGACAAGGAAGGGTAGTGAGGCTGGAGTGGGAGAGCAAACAGGAGAGGGAGGGAGATGAGGTTGGACAGGCGGGCAAGGCCGGGTCTTGGAGCCACTGTATTAGCTCTTGTTCCCTGGCCTAAGGGAACAGTGTGTATTCATCACAGTTTCTGTGGGTCAGAAGCACCTTAATTGGGTGATGTGGCTGCCTTATCTGAAGACTTGGCTGGAAGCCTCCGTTCCTTCCCATGTGGACCCCTCCGAAGGGCTGCTTGAGCATCCTCACAACATGGCGGCTGGCTGCCCCCAGAGCGAGTGATCCAAGAAAGCAAGGAAGCAGCCTCAGAAGTCACACATTTGGGCAAGATGCTAGCGCTGCACAGAGTGGAGGGGACTTCACAAGTGGGCAGGCACCCTGGGACCCTCTTGGAGGCCAGCTGTGACAACCACGGTGTTTGCATTTTATCTAAGAGGGATGGGAAACCTCTGAAGTGGTATCTTTGCTTGATCTGGGTACTTGCATGACATCTGTATGTAGAGGCAAGCTGATCGTCACTTTTGGTACCATTATTGAGTGCTGACTGTATACCAAGCACTGCATAGGGTTTTATTGGCCACAACGTCACCTGATCCTCATGTCTCCCCAAGAGATAGGTGTAAGTCCATTTTACAGATGGGGAAGCTGAGACTTCCTCAAAGATGCACTATCCAACAGAGCCAGTGGATTCACCCAAGTCAAGAGAGAAGAGAGGGGATGGGAGGAGAGAGAGAGCAGCTTGGGGGAAGGCCCAGCACTGAGGAAGGACACAGAATCTGGGGGCTCTGAGTATTTCTAGAGGGCAGGATCATGGAGTTCAAGGGTG
>NW_005324410.1:0-1512 GCF_000412655.1 Myotis brandtii | reverse complement strand
CTACAATCCTTGCTGCTCCAGGCTTTAGTGGTGACCCAGTGCATCCCCACCTGCTAGAGAGCACGCTACTCTGCCAGTGAACTAGGGGCATCACTTCCGTAATGGTGTTTGTAACCCTTAGATAGTAATAATTCATGACCCAAAGTAGAATGCTATTTCCAACAGCGGCTAGCCTCCCTCCGAGGAAGTGCTCAGTGAGGTCCAGCTTCTGTTCCAGAAGCACTATGCCTGAGGAGCTTCTCCTTGCAGGCTCAGCCCAGTGCATCCGAGTGCCCAGACCAGGGCTCACCCAGCCAGGTACATAGCAGGTGGGCTCGACATTTAGTCTGGCTGCCCAGGACATGATGATGCTTGTGTTTGCCTAAATCCCCAGCACCTGTAAGCTGCTACACTTGGACCTTCCTGAGCTCGCTAGATGCCTGTCTTGCATGCCAGGCTGATCCAGCCCGCTTGATTGGCACACTGCATGACAGTTGCCAGCCTGGGTTCCTGGCAGAGGTCCTGACAGAAACTTGTGTGTCCCTGGGAGCCAGGATTCTACTGCTTGTAGACACCTGTGGTTGTCCACCCCCTTCTCTGTAAATGCTTCCTTTCATGCCAGATCTGATGCCTAGGGACACAGACACCTGTTGAAATCAAGGTACGAGCCAACCACTTCCCTCTGGTATTGGAGTGTGGAAGCTACCTATCTTCTTAGGCTAGCCGTACAGCTGCACAAAAATAAAAAGATATATAAACAAAACACTGCATCTCCTCTCCCCCCACCCCGACCCCCTGTTCCTTTCTAGGAAGGATGTGTGAAATCTAGCTGGAAACATATGTGGAGGTTACCCTGGGGATAGGGGACTGCAGGGCTCCAATTGTAATTAAACATTATTCTGTAAAATTAAGGGGAATTAGTGAAAGATCATAAAGAGGGAAATGCCATGATTGGGCTGGTTCAGAGCTCTGACAGCAACTGTTGTAGACATGAGGGAGAAAAGAGATGACAGGAGGCGAGGGGGCCAGAGGAAACGCTGTGGCTAAGTCTGCGTGGCAGTGGACGCTGAGTGTCCTTGAGACAAATGATGGCCATGAGAGGCCCTATGTGGCAGTATAAACTTTGAACTTTGTTTTGCTCCCTCAGCCCTGTGTCTAAGAGTGAAAGTCTTTGCTTCTTGGCTGTTGGAATATTTTAGGATTCAAAATTGGATTGTCCATATAAGATAAAGTACATGGGGTGTCCATTATCTTGTTGCATAATAAAATATCCCAAACAGCTTTAAACAAAAAATATTTATTATTAAATAGTTTCTGTGGGTCAGGACCTGGGGATGGATTAACTGAGGAGTCTTGGCTCAGAGTTGCTCATAAGGTTGAAGTCAAACTCTAGGCCCAAACTGTAGTCATTCCAAAGTTGGCGGGGGCGGATCTGCTTCCAAGGTTGCTCAGGTGACTGTTGGCAGGAGGTCTCAGCTCCTCACTGGATGTTGGCTTGGGACCCCAGTTTCTTGCCCCATAGAGCTCTCCACT
>NW_005324409.1:0-1512 GCF_000412655.1 Myotis brandtii | reverse complement strand
ATAGCAAATATTTGACCATATAATTAGGACAACATCTTCTCAAATATGATGATAGATTATAGTTATTAGTTTTTCCAGGAAAACCTTATAAGCCAGATGCTAAGAATATAGCCTGTTTTGATTATTAATGATTTGAGAACAGTCATGGCTAAATGTGTATAAAGGTTCTCTCAGAACAGATTATGGAAGTTTGTATTTAGAAAACTTAATCCAAAAACTAGCTTTGATTTTAACATATCTGTAGGTTATAATTTTTATTCCATCTAGTAGGTAATAAGAAATCACATATGTTCGTTTTAACTTATAAGTGAAAGTATGAATTTCAAAGTCTACTTTAATAAAAATTTGTTTCTTTTTGTGAAATTGATACTAGATATGATTTTGTGGAAGTTGAAGATGTATCTGAAACCAGTACCATTATTAGAGGACGATGGTGTGGACACAAGGAAGTTCCTCCAAGGATAACATCAAGAACAAACCAAATTAAAATAACGTTTAAGTCTGATGACTACTTTGTGGCTAAACCTGGATTCAAGATTTATTATTCTGTTGTGGTAAGTAGCTTAGCCATGCTGTGATTAAAAGAAAACACTGGTTTCATGAAGTATAGAGATCATTTTCTATGATTAAACACAGTGCTGTGAGGGTGAAGGAATTTTATCAATTCCCTTTGGTATACTTTGTTCCTACTGATAGCCAAAATGCTAAAGCCGTTTTTCGTAAGGAATACCATTTTGGATCTATTAAGTCAACTCTTGGGCCCAGACATTTTGAAAAAAAAAAAAAAGATAATATAGTGAATAGAAAAAGTAAAATGGTTTCTAGTAAAGCAGATACTATATTACCTTTGATTCAATTGACGCAAGGTAAATGTATAGCCAGATAGAAGGTGAGAGTTGAGCCTCTTTGATTTGAAAGTTGTCTATGTATTTCTGATCACATAAAAGGGTCCTAATGACTTTAGTGTAAATTATCACTCAAATTTGGGAAGGGTCTGTGTTATAATCATACAGCCTCAGAAGTAGCAAGCATCTTAAAGATCATGAGGTGTATTCAGGACCCACGAGTTGGATTCTTGTCTACTACACCCATGCTTATTTGTGGTATCTCCTCTACTAAAACACCGCAGTAGTCACTTCCAGCTTTAAGTGGTTTCTGACTGTTGGAAAATGTCTAAGGTTTTATCAAACCAAAATTGACATTGTAGTTAATTCTACTTGTTGGGCCACACACAGTCATAGCCACTTCTTCAGTTAATCGGTCATTCATAAAACAATATGAAGTTCCTGCTTGTTGTTAGACACTCTCATAGGTATAGTAAGTAGATACAAAGGTAAGCAGGACAGACAGGTTATTGACCTCTCGGAACTTACAGTTTGATAAATATAACAATTAACAGCCCTGGTCAGTATGGCTCAGTTGGTTGGAGTGTCATCCCTTACATGGAAGGGTTGCAGGTTCGATCCCCAGTCGGGGCACATGTTTCTCTTTCACGTCAATGTTTCTCTCTAT
>NW_005324408.1:0-1511 GCF_000412655.1 Myotis brandtii | reverse complement strand
TTCTCTGAAATCAATACAAATATATTTTTTAAAAGAAACTTTTTATTATACTATAGAAGACTGGTATGTGTGTCACTATCCTAGCTGTACTTATGTATTTAAAAAGAAGCAGCTCTAAAGGCAAACTATTTCCTTAGCTGGTATTAAAATCAATGAAACTCTGAAAATCAGTCTCCATTCATGCCAACGTTTATGGAACACCTGAAATGTGTGAAACACTGTGACTGATCTTGAGACACCAAGGTGTAAATCAACACTGCGGAGAGAGAGGGTACCTTTTCACACAATGCGAAGTGTACCACTAACATGGAAAATATACACGAGGAGCTTAGGGAGCACACGGGAGAGACGAGACTGGGTCTGGGCTTTGAGGTGGTGAACAATCAACAGATGCATTTGTCCAACATTACTACATGAAATGTGACATAGCCTTTGTTGAAACATTTGAATAATTTGTCATTTAATATTATTATTATTATTTTCTTTTTTATTATTATTACTATAATGATTAGTCATAGCTATGAAGTACCTTCCAATGACTACCAAAGACATTAGCTAAGTTCATTAACTCTTTATCAAGCATGCCCCAAGTCAACTGTTCAGATTAAAACACTCCTACCCTAACTCCAGATCTTCAATGACTAAATGTCTATTTACATATACAAATAAGTCGGAATTTCTCAAATCTCACCTTGTTTGCCACTCAGCTACTCTTCCATGTGCTAACACTTCTGTACAAGACAGAAGACATTAATTAAATAATTAGCCTTGAGCTCAGACATGTAAACAAACACAATTCATGAATTTGTTAATTGTTCTTCCCTGCTGTGGACACAAGCTATTGTTAGCAACAGTAATAATAGCACTGACTCTGATTTCAGAGACACTTGGTTATAGGAGGCAAAATGAGCTCAGATGTGGAGAAGGCACTGAAGAGGAGCACAGAGTGTTTGAAAACACCGATTGTACCATCGCTCTGTTTACACGGTCACATAGGAGAGAACCCGGGATACTGGTAAACGGAACACCTAGTCAATGGATATCAGAATTTGCACCAAATACTGACAGTTCTATTACTTTTGCCAGGCTTTCAACACTCATAAATAAAATAATTTTGATGACATTTGAAAAAATTGCCATGCTTTGAAAAAAATACAAAGCATTAGCACCACCCTCCTTTCAGCAACAGGAATATTTGATCTGAATAAAAATGAAACTAGATGGTGCAGGCTGGTATTCCAATGTGCCTCCAGGATTTCTTTACAAATGACGTATAAATAGCAATTATAAGCAGGCATGTGTACACTGGGCATGGGAGACATATGCCTGTTGACAACATGTTTCCAATACCAGGATAACTAGAAAGCAACCCAAACCATTTTTATGCTGTTTATTAACATGTCAATCACTGTTTAGTCTATAAAAATTTCATAAAATGCTGTAAACATTTCTTCATGTTCTTCATTTACATGGAAACCTAATGATATCTTTTCCTGTGCCATGTTAACGGG
>NW_005324407.1:0-1511 GCF_000412655.1 Myotis brandtii | reverse complement strand
TGATGTTCTATCCACTGAGCCAAACTGGCTAGGGCAGTACTGCTAACTTTTAATAAGAGAATGTCACAAGTTATACTTACTGTAACTGCAGTGCTAGCATAAGGCCTGGGTCCTAGTCCAGTGTCTGACACTTGGTAAATAACTATTGAAATGAATTGAAAGATGCGAATATTTCCCAAAGAAGTGTATGGGGATGCAGCAGTGGCATTTTCTTTGTCACAATGTTCGGAGAGAGGATAAAAATGAGCTTTCATCCCATGGGGTTGATTTTAGGGTTCTTCCATGGTTGTTGGCTTCTCAACAGCTTCTCTCAAGCTGTTGCTTGTTTCCAGGCTCAGTGGGAGGATTAAAGGAGAAGAGAAGAGGATGGGGCTGAGAAATTTAGGGGAAGAGATGATTGTACACCCCAGTACCCCCAGTACATTGGTTTGCTGGAGAATACATAGTCAGGAGCTTTAATCAATTAATAAGGAAAGTGAAACTCATTATCCTGGTGACTGGTTTGACTTCACGTAAACAACGACTTGTTGGTTTCATCATAATGAAACCAAATTCATCTTAATTTCCAGAGGGCCAAGATGTGACTATTACAAAATTAAAATATTAGATCTAAGAAACTATCAATATTTGTTAGGTAAACATTTTTTTAATTTTTAGGTTTAAAAATAAATTAGTATGTTTTAGACATGAGGATACTGAAACAAAGCAACAATGTATTTTTATAAAATTCTATCATTTAGAAATCACCCTACCTGCAGTTCTATTTAAGGTTAGTATTGTCAAATGACTACATCGTGTATTTATATATTTTTATACTTAACGGACAAATGTTTTAAGAAAACAGGCTTGCGCCGTGTCAGGAAAATTGCTGAAAGCCAAAGGTGGTGGGAGATGACTCAGACAATGAGTCCTAGCACCGGAGGTTAACACACTTGGGCTTGCAGGATGATTGTGGAGGGAATTTCTGCATCTTTTGGGGGACTTGGGGAGTGAACATTTAGGGTCCTTCCCACATTATTCTACAATAAAAACTTTTTAATGCTACCTTTTTGTGTTCAGTTTACTTTTACCTTAAAGTAGAAATAAGTGGTCTCAAAGTTTCAGTAACATTTAGGTACATTATCAGTAGTTAAAGAAATGTCTCAATTCTACAATCAGAGCTGTTACTATCATTTATTGTGGTTTATGTCAGGTTATGCTCAATTATTTAAATTATGTCCACAGTAAAACTTGTCTTGATTTGCTTCTGCTTATTGCTAGTGCTTTGGCAAATTTATAAAATATACCTTGTTTGGATTATTTAAATTGATACTTTCAAACCAGTTTTGTTTCAACATTTAGCCACACATTGATAGGAAGGATGGGAGTAAAGGTGAGGGAAATGGGAAAGAGTCCTTAATAAGAACCACTGGTTTAGGTGGGTAGAGAGATTTAGGGGCGAAACATACCTACTAATATATACTAGGAAATACCTATTCAAATGAATTCTTTCCTTTTCTAATACTAATATT
>NW_005324406.1:0-1511 GCF_000412655.1 Myotis brandtii | reverse complement strand
TTCAGATGTAGACATAAATGTATTAGCAGACACACTGAGACCCTGTCTGGTCAAATCCCTTCCGTCCTAGGACCCCAAGTTCCGAGGTGGCCTAGTGTCACACCTGGAAACTGCAGTCCTTTAGTGACTGCAGTTAGAGTGATGTCACCAAGATGGTGATGTAGGTCATTCCTGGCTTTGCTTCTTCCTCACAAGAGGCACAGCTAACAATTATTTACAGACAGGAAACCACTGAGAAAATCCTGGAATAAGGGGGAGAGGCTGAAGCACCCCACCCCAGACCACAGAGACAGAGACAGATGGCATTTGAAGGGTAAGAGGAGCAGCCACACACTGACCACTGCCCCTCCCTGAGGCCGCGCAGCACCACACTGGCAGCCTCCCCTGGGCCTACGGTTCCTCCAGCAGCAAAAGAGAGCCCGAGGGGGAGCCTCCAGGGTGTGGGGTGCTTCTTTCGAGTCCACACTTGGTCTTGCCTCAGGGGGCCCGGGGTAGGGGGGCAGGGTGGGGGAGGGAGTCGGCGGGACTGGACCACAGGAGCCTGCTTGTGACTGAAGTGATCAAATGGAGCTACGATGGAGAGGGGAGAGGGTTGGCCAAGGGTTGGCCTTTTTTTGAGCTGCAGAAACTGAATATCAAAAAACTGGCTTTCCCCACCACCACCACCACACGTAAATAAGTAAATAGATAAAGGAAACGGACTTCCACGTCTTTCTCTCCTAAAACGCTTGGTGCGATGCCCTGCCCCTGGTGGGCTCCCGGTGAAGGCTCTTTGGCCGGCTCTCTCCGGCTCCTCCGTGGGGGAGCTCAGATTGGCCGCTTCAGCCACAGGGACCTGGATGTGGACCCTGAGGCTCTTCAACTAATGATGGGAGCCCAGGAAATCCCTTCCTGCAAGTGGGCGGAGGCGGAGGATGCTTGCCAATCGGGGGCTAGACGTGATCCACCCAATTCCCCCAGTAAAGCTGGAATTCTGCTGTGGAGAAAGCTTTTGTTTTTATGTAGATGCTCTACCTTATACCTGTGGTTTCATAACACATTTCTGCTTGCCAATTTTAGGGATCAGGTGCTTAAAGAAAAAATAAAAGGAAACCAAATAAATACTCTCCAGGGCAGGACAAAGCGACACTAGGTCACCGTATGGGGAAGAGAAAAGGGACTCGGTGATGGGCTCTTGGAACCTAGGTACCTGCTCTGTGAAGCTAATTGTGGTTCTCGGAACATTAATAGAGCAAGGACACCTGCAGCTGGGGGTTGACAGGGGCCGGGGTTGCTGTGTGACCCTGACACAGTAACCACAATTTACCAGTAGGTCATGGAGTCTTGGGGTGGGGCCAAGTTGGAGAGACAGGACACCCAAACTGATGACACTTAACCAGGGTATGGAACATGGTTGAGACACATTCCTAGTTTGGTCCTATCAGACCAAGGTGGTGTCTGCCTCTTTTTAAGAGTGTATTGGACTACAAGAGGGCAAATACTGTATGATTCCACTTATATGAGGTTCCTAG
>NW_005324405.1:0-1511 GCF_000412655.1 Myotis brandtii | reverse complement strand
CTCTGTTCTCCGTGTGGCTTTGCTCCCTTAGCAGGAGGGAGAATAAACAATGAGTCAAACCTTCAACCCCATCTGGCAGCAGACGCTTGTCTTCTCTCACTATTTTCAAGTTTTACAGGCGTTCAGGCCATTTCCTGCTCCCTCCCTCTCTCCCTGCTGGATAAGGAGCAGCCTGTTCTCCAAGGGCCTGGAGCCAACGCATTGGGGGTGGGGATCCAGGCTGATGAGCCCAGGCCCTCAGTTCTCCAGGGGCCCCCTGGTGAAGGGGCCTGCCATGTCCCCCCTTTCAGCACCGGGGAAGGGGTGCAGTCAGGGAGGAGAGTCTGGGACCCTCCACAGAGAACCCCCGGAGCTACCAGGAAAGTCCCCACAGGGCTCAGAAGTAAACAGAGAGACCTGCAGGCGGGAAAGGTATTGGGAGAACTGCTGCCCACAGGGAGGGTTTCGGGGCAGGCAAGGATGCTTCTGGAACATGCCTTCTTTCTTCTGTGACCCGCTCCCAGCCTCCTAAGATCTCCTCTCTCTTTCACCCCCGGCTTTACCTCTCACGCTGGCTGACACAAGCCCGTTTCCTGAGTCCCCACACAGATCCCTACTTCCAAGTGTCCTGTGCTCATTTATTCTTTCAATGAACTTTGGTGGAGTCCCGGGGCCCTGGGGCCATACGGTGGACGAGCAGCCAGCCCTGCCCTTCAGGAGCCCATGGTGAAGTGGAGGAAACGGTGATTGACAAGGTCATGACGACAGTCCTCGGTGCTCAGCAAAGGCTGCCCATTCCCTGTCCACCACCTCACCTTCCCACAGCAGCATCATGTCTGCAGAAGGCATTCACACTGAGATGTGACGTCCCATTAGTGCTCTCCGGATGACTCCCCCCTCACGGGGGAGCTTGTTACCCCAACCCCAGGACTGCAGGTCCTGGAGGGAAGGACGCCGACGACTGTGGTGTCTGCCGTCTGCCTCTCCTTATCAGCACCTGCACCTCACTTCTGAAAAGTGGCCAAATTCTCACCGAGGTGGGCAACATATGGTGTGTGCACCTGAACACTATTTTTGGAAGGAGGCTGACACCGGGAGTCCAGGAACGTGGATTTAGACGGCTGTTAATTAGCTTTGTGACCTGCGGAGATTCATCCCACCTCTCAGGACCTCACTTTCCTCAGGAAGGAAGGTAATGCTATCTGGCCCGCCTGCTTCAGGCAAAGCCACTGGGAGAGGATTAGACAGTGTCTGTGTCGGAGTTCTACCAGCGCCTGACAAGGTCCCCTCTGAATGCGAGGGGTCGCTCTGGCCTTGCCTCCATGCTCAGTCACACAGGCCTCCTGCCACTCGGCAAGTTAGAACCAATGAGGAGCTGCGGTTCCCTCGGATCCCCGTTCTGTGAGTGCTTCTGTGCGCCCCTTCCTGGCTCAGGTGTGCTTTTGCTCCCAACATCTGCCCCCGAGAAGGATACCCCTGGGTCTGGGAGCTGCTTCTCAAAGTGCCAGGGTACCAGGGACCGCCCCCCCCCC
>NW_005324404.1:0-1510 GCF_000412655.1 Myotis brandtii | reverse complement strand
GTATATCATTTTGCTTAGACTTTCTGCTTCAGAATTCTATTCAGAGATGTTAGAATTGACTGGAAGGTGGAACCCACATGAAGACTGTAACTCACTAGCTAGTGCCACTTGGTTGTGGCAGATAGGCACCTCCCCACCTCTGAAAAGCTCTACTCTATGCCAAGAGGGTATTGAAACTCAAGGGAAAAAACACTGTAAAAAGGAACAAAAGATGTATAAAATGTCTTCAGATATAAACATGAAGTCAGAAGATTTCATGAAAATACTATGATTAGCTGTCAAAATATTTGTTTTTATCATGATAAGCAGTGTTACCCACCATTTAGAGAAACTTCATCCTAAGTCATCTCACTTCACAGACACAAATATTGAGTCAGTGGGATTGAATCTCTTGCTGTAACTCACACAGTTTGTTAGTGGTGGAAGCAGGACCAATGCCAAAGATCTTTTGATTCTTAATCCAATGTCCCTTACAATATTCACACAAGATTGTTTCAGAGCAAATATCCACCTGATTTTCAAAATCAAATCATAGACGAAAGACTGATTTAGAGGCAGTAAATAACACTTTTTAAAAAAAACTCACAGTTGTGTTTATAAAAGAGAAACAGGATAAATTCCCACCCAATAATGTGTTCCACTCTATGGTAGTAACAGGCAACAGTCTGATAGATTACCTGCTGCTTGAACAAGGAATTACTGTTTAGCATTAACCCAAGTATCCTCTAACCTCTAACCTCACTGGCTGTACCCAAATATATCTTTTAGACAGGAAAGGTTATTTTACAGAAGTTAATTCTCAGAAAGGTGCTACCTAGAAAACAAAATAAAATTGTCTTAAATATTAAGCACATTACAATTCAAAATAAAGCTTGACTAGAGAAAAATGCCTGTTAGGTCTGGCATGTGACCTTCCTGATCTTTCTAGCCGATGCAGATCTGATGTTGCTCTGGGTTGTGTTTCTCTAATCCCTGTGTTTGCCCTGGGCTTACTTGCTCCTCAGTCCCTTGCATTCCTTGTCTAGATGGGGAACAGGTATTAGGTTGCTGTTGCTGTTGCCATTTTCTTCCCATGGAGTGAGTGATTTCCCTTGGGAGGGGGGTGGCTTTCTCATTTCGCCCTTTGCTTTTGATTGTGCCTCTGGACCCCGCCCTCCTCCCCTCCTCAGTATAAGGTCTGTCTTAATCATAATAACATTTTATTGTCTCATGTGGGATTTAAGCACATCATTATCACTACTCAAGGAGGATATTTTCTTTGAGAAGCTTTTAACCCCTTTGCATTTGAATGACTACTCTACATGGTGTAATAGATCCACTTTTGAAATTGGTGCCCTCTGCACTTGTCTCTGTCCAGTACAGGCAAGGTGCATCGCGTGAGATAAATTACTATTGATCTATGGGGGTGTGGGGGGGGGGCAAAGATTAAATTAAACCAAAAGAATTAGAAGTTAAAGAATCACTACCTTGCCTTGACTGGTTTGGCTCAGTGAATAGAGTGTCGGCCTTC
>NW_005324403.1:0-1510 GCF_000412655.1 Myotis brandtii | reverse complement strand
AGAAACAAGTGGTATAGATAGAAATGCATTATCTTCATCTTACTTGATAATACTTCTAATTGTTTCTAACTTTGACTGTAAAAACGTTGCATAAATTTAAAATTCATAGATCAGCATTAATAGCAGTTTATTCTGTAGCTGAGGTGATCAAGCAAAAATTTGTGAACCTGATGAAAATAACAAATAATGGCTATTTATCAGAAATGACAACCTACAATGGGAGGTGGGGGCGTGAGGGGAGGGAGGAGAGTTCTTACTCTGCAGAAAAGAAAGTTAAAGATTTTGATTATTAATTTTATGTTATTAATTTCATTGCAGAAAAAAATTTAATACTATAATTTATGTATCACTTTCATTCATTTGGTTTTATTTAGAAATCAACCTCACATTTCCTGTGTTCTTTTATCAAAGAGGTGAGATTTGGTATTTTCCATCTAGTGGCTTGTAGTTCTTTGGATTTCTGGGCGATTTTCCTGTAGCTGATATCTCTGACTGACTTTATAATGCTGTATCATGGATCATCACACAGCCAGATTAGTTAAGTGATTTGAATGTGTAAAGTAGGCCAGAATGACTTCATTGTGGTCAGTTGGGTGGTTGCGAGTAAACACAGTGGCAAGCTCTTAAATCTTTTTTTTTCTTCCTTTACACTCATTGGGGCCTCAGTGACTGCTTCCTAAATGAATGGAGTCTTTAGTTTCTCTCAGATTACCAAAGAGAAACTTGAGGGCTGAGCGCACATATGAAAGCCATAGACAAAGCATAAAAGTATATTTGCCAAAATTTTTCTATTTTTCTATGATCTGAAAGAGAAAATTGGAGAACAATTTCTCCTCTCCTGCTGAGTCCCTGTTCAGGGCATTCCACTTCCTGACAGTCAAAGAGTGGCTACCAGCACATGCAGTGCAGCAAATTGCACTAACTTTGAGTGTATTTCCCTAGTGTTGCTTCACAGATAGGTTTTTCTTCTTCTGTGCAAGTATGCATGGAGACACGCAGGGATAGACAGGGATAAAAGATAACACATGCTATGCAGAGTGAAACAAATTATGAGAACATACTGTGAAGCACAGATACATCTAGAAAAACGTAATTATGCAATTTAAAAAATATTAAACAATTTTATCAAGTGACAACCTATAACTTCAGGAAAACAATGGGTGGCAGATTTTATATATATATGGAAGTAACCTTTAGCCTTCTTTTCTATGCTGATAGAAAACATCGCCCTACTCATTCATTTCTCCACGCAGGTTCTTGCAGTGTTTGTGCAGTTCCATTACAGCTTCATGGCCCCTTTGGTCTGAAGTGACTTGTGAGCTAAGAGGCATATTTTCAGCCCCACTTATGGAAGGCAGAGGAATCTGGGACTGCACATTGTAAATTAGTTTCTAGATTTATTAAATGGAACTTTGGGGTATGGACGCAAATGGAGGCAAAAACGAGTGAGGTGAGATTTTCAGCCAGGTACATTTATAATTAACTAGAGGCCCGGTGCATGAATTCGTGC
>NW_005324402.1:0-1510 GCF_000412655.1 Myotis brandtii | reverse complement strand
CTTGCCACTTAACAAGCTTTTGGAAAAGCTATTGAACCTTCTAGAACTGTGCTGTCCAATATAGTAGACAGTAGACACTAGTTGCATGTGTCTATTTACATTTAAAATGAAGTGAAATTTAAAAAAAAATCAGTTCCTCAGTCCCACTCAGCACATTTCAAGCACTCAGTAGCCACGTGGGACCAGAGAGTGCAGATAAAGAACATTTTCATCACGGCAGAAAGTTCTAGTGGACAGGTTCACTTCTTTAAAAAAGGAAGTAACCCATGAGAAATGAACAAGTTAACACACAGAAAGCACAGGATACTTCGCCTGTTTTATTATAGGAGCTCCACACATGGATAATCATCATGATTTATTATATGCATCTCTGTTCTGGCTCTGCTACTGGCTAGCTGTGGGGTCAGTCATTTAACCTCTCTGAGCCTCAGTTTTCTGATCTGTAAAATGGGAATAATAAGAAATGCTGCATGTATTCCTCATAGCATAACATGACTTTATTTTTTTCTCAGTTCTCTCTGGACCTATGAGAACTTCTTTATCGACTCTCAGCTGACTCATCTAGACACGGCTTTGGAATCTCCAGTCCTGCTATACTTAGCAGGAAGCATGACATACACTGTGGCTCAGTAAGGGATTCGGGAGATTTTAACCATTTTGAAGAGTCTTAACATGGTTGGTGGTATGAAATTCTAATGAAACAAATGGGCAAGTTTGATCAAGAACAATAATCATTTTGACTCAAGTCAGATGCTGACCTGCTCGGACGCCCTGAAAGCAGCCGTGCCTTGGTCCCTGGCTCCCTCCCTGAATTTTCCTTCTGTGCGTGCAGCCCTGGGGGAGCTCCTGGTATCTGGGCCTACAATCAGTCTTCCTCTTTCCACTTTGGGATTTTGTTGTTGTTTAACATTTATTAACTGCAAGCATTTGGTGGGTGGAAGTTGGGACTTGCCTGGGGCTGGAAGGAAGTTATTTTCTAGGCCAGGATAAGGTGTGGTTTAAGAGTTGAAGCTGGAATCCCCTTCACCTGCTTAATGCATTTCAGGGGAGATTTGTTTTCAACTCCCAAATTACCTGCTAGGATTTCTAGACCCGAGATCCTATCTCCCCTGGCTGTTTTCTTTCATTTCCGATAAGAAAGACAAAGAAAAAAGAGTGAGAGGCTGAAGAACAACATTCTTGCACTCTTTTAAATCAAATTGCATGCAGTGAGTGACTTCCTTTACTGTCTCCTATAAAGCAGGTGGTAGAAGGACCCTTACAAGCCATCAGAACTCCATTCCTGGGGAAGTAGGGGAGCAAATGCAATGGGTTTAACAGAAAACTCAGAGACTACATGTGTCTAATGAACTTTCTAAATCTCTCCACCCTGCGAACTGCTTCACCTGCAACTTTCTTTTCTCAAGTGATAGGCAACTCCAACCTTCAAGCCATTCAGGCCAAAAACCTGAATGGAATCATCCTTGACCCGACTTTCTCTCACAGCCCACTTCCCAGGGGCTGGGGATCC
>NW_005324401.1:0-1510 GCF_000412655.1 Myotis brandtii | reverse complement strand
GTGCACCAGGCCTCTAGTGTTTACAATAATAATCATTGCAATCTTATAGTCAAGAGATGAGTACATTTATTGTCACTATTTTCCAAAGGAGTCTCTGAAGTTTGAAACATTCAAAGATGAAAGCCTGCGGTTAGTGAGTATCTGAGCCCCGACTCTACTCTGTGCACTCCTACATTAGCAGATAATGAAAATAACCACTCTTGTGGAGAGTGCATTGACATTGTGGGTCAACATCTGTAAAGAAATTCATACCATCTGACTTAATGATTCCACCTTTAGGATTGTTTTTCTCTTTGAACATAATTAATGATGTAGTCAATCATTACAGTTTGCCATGGAGCCATTAAAAGCGTGTTTTGAAATAATAATGATATAGCAGAAGGTACAGGGCATAATATAGTGTCAAAATAAATAAAAAAGTTTGAAAAACTCCAAGTAGAGAATAATCTGTATGTAGCAGATATTTATATACATGAATGTATGATATGTGTATGTATGCATTCATGGATAATGAATCTGTAAATACATATATATGTGTATGTGGTATTTAATGTAATAAAAGATTAAAGGAGTAATTTGGATGATAAAACTATAGGTTATTTTATTCTTTATACTTTTCTACATTTTACAAAATTTTTGATAATAGACATACATTTTGTTTACATTGAAATAAAATTATTAATTAAAAATAACTTTTACCAGTCATATAATTTTTTAGTACTAATAACTATGGTTAATAAAAAAAAGAATGAACATTTTTAGAAAACTGATCAGATCAAGTAAATTAAATTTAGATGAAATGCATTCTATTTATGGACATGTTTCTCACTTAAATTGGTGTGTTTTCCTAGCATATATATGTCTTTCATGTGGCTGCTTTTATATTTCTACTTCGCTAACTTTTGGTGTTATATGCCAATTGGTAGGCCACCTTATTTTCATTTTAGTTTTAATTTCTACCAGGAAAGGGCTTATCTCTGAAGTCCTATTTGTTTTAGTTTCTAGCATAGGACTAATACCACTCCAGCTTATTTAATTGAGTTCTAATTTCAGTTGAAGACAGAGTCGATCAGTGTGGCACCAAAAGCATTCACAGTGGCTCACCAAACACTACTTTGAAAGTTGCGAATTCTCTTTTCCTTTTTTCTCTCTGATAATTAATTTAGTTATTATTTATCACACTATTTTAAGTTTTGATAAAAGTGGTTATATTGCAAACAATTTAATGTCTGGAACCAGGAAACTTTTGAGACCTAAATGGACGCTAGTTTTAATTACGCTTTTGCAACAGTCAAAAACTGACAGTCCCTTGTGCAAACTTGGACTCCTGGTCACCATAACAAGATTTAATTATAACCAGTAAAATTTACTTTTAATATTCAAATGGAAGATTTGTGATTCAACAATTAGCAAGTAATAACAAACTCCTTTTAACATAGCATTGGTGTTAGAACAGTATTTGATTTTAGTGATTCCCTCTATTAGAATGGTAACAGCATTAAGTTTCACC
>NW_005324400.1:0-1510 GCF_000412655.1 Myotis brandtii | reverse complement strand
GTCGGGGTCAACCAAAGCTGGGGCGTGTCCCCACCTGGCTGTCAGCAGCGGTGGCCCCCACGGAGGCACATGAACGCTCCATGCCTCAGTTTCCTCATGGGCAAAATGGTGCCACCAATCCTGCTGCTGTGCTGTGAAGAGCCCTGGGGCTCACACGTGAAGCGTCTGGCACGGGGCCTGGAGATCATGAGCACCCTTTAAAGCAACGGCAGCGATGACTGCTTGGCGCTGACATCACCTGCTGAGCTTCTGTCCTCCCCAGTGAGCTCACTGCGTCTCCTCAACTCGTGTCCTGACTGGCAGCACAATGACACTGCTGCTCCCCCACATGCGGGGGACCTGGGTGGGAAATGCAGGCCTGGCATTCAGCTGGGCGCAGGGGACCCTGGCACCCCCTCCACCCCCCAGTTCTGGGTGATCCTCAGCAGCTCACCAGCACAGTGTAAATATGTGCCGATTCTTAAGCATCTGCAGTGCTTGGGGGCTGGGTGTCAGGAGATGGTAGGAAGCAGCCAGCGCTGGGGTGGTGCCAGGCCCTGGGGTGATCGTGTCCCCAGAGAGCCCCCTCGCCAGGCGGAAACAGGCCTCAGAAGGATGAGCAATGTAGATGAGGTAGCATCAGGCCCTTTCTTGTCAGGAAGAGGCTGGGCAGAGCAGGGCTCGTCCCTCGTGGGTGATCTAATCCTGGCAACCGGGCCCTCCACACTCCTGAGCTGGCCTGCTCCCTGTCCTCCTGCGGGCTTCTACACAACCCAGTGCCCACCTCTGGGAAGCTAGGGGTGGGGAGCGGGGGTCCCAGGGACAGCTGTGCCCTGCTGCGGACGAGGGGTCAGGAGACCTGGCTTCTAACTCCAGGTACCACTCTGGACCTGTTTCCCACTCTGTACATCAGAACCTGGGCTAGAAGTTCTGTGAGGGTGCTCCCCTTGCCAGAGGGTGAGGGGCTTCACACAGGGGCCAGGCTTCCTCTCCGGGGACACAGTGTGGTCCAAGGCGGGCTTCCTAGAGGCATCGTGGGCCCTGACAACCAGAAGGGACCCTAAAGGTATGGAGCTGTCATTTTCTGAGCCAAAAGTGGGGCTATGCTGCCAAGATCATGGGTCCTCAGGGATGTTGGGGTGGGTTATGGAGACAGAAGGGGGAATTCCAGGAGCTGCTAGCCCTCTGAGCAGACCCCAGGCTCCAGGCTGCCCAGTCTGTCCTACTCATGTGCAGCAGCGGACATGGAGCCAAGAAAAGGGAACAAGTTTTCATGCCCCCAAAAAACCCCCCTTTGAAGCTGGGGGGAGAGAAAGACACTGCTCTTCCAGAGTTCCGTCCCTCAGAGGTGCAGGTCAGTGGGGAGGGGTCGCAGGCCCTGCCCCTGGCATCCTCATGCTCCCACCCATGGGCTCCGAGGACCAGCTTACAGAGTGAGAACCTTCCTCACGGGGCTGCCGTAGCTCCAAACCGGCTCCCCGAAGTGGTGGGCAGCAGTGAGCACTTGGACACAAGCCAGCTCCAACACCGG
>NW_005324399.1:0-1510 GCF_000412655.1 Myotis brandtii | reverse complement strand
ACTCATTTTCCTTGTGCTTCCTGCTTCCAGTGACCTTTAACATGATAGCTGTGGCCATATCACTGAGGATTTCCTAGGATTCCTTGAGGAATCATATGTTGGTAGATTTCCCTCAAAAAAGAAAAATCTTTCCACCAGAAGCTCATCTCAAATGTCCTTCAATTTTAGGATTATTCTTTAATGTTACTTTTGTTGTTGTTGTTGCTCTTGTCCAGAGAATCACCAAGCACTGAAATTACCCCAATGAATCTCAGATTACATAACAATACCTATTCTTCAAAGAGGTGAGAGGTCAGATGCCCCCCACACACCTACCCCACCCAACTCTAATCACTGCCCTCAGGAAATCAACCCTTCTGCCTGCTCCTGGAGAAAACAAGGCCCTGCCAATGCTGTGAGTTCCTTTACCACCTTTACCTTTATGGAAGTAGAAAATTTTCCCTGTCCTTTTCTGTCCCATTTCTCAAGAAATTCACTAACAAAGTGTATAAGAAAATACCTATTAGTCACTTTTTTATAACTGTGGTAAACAAAATATATGTCTCTTATCAGGAACAGACACACACTGTAAACCTTAGAACCTAATCCACTACGTCTGTACAGTATTTTCTTATTCCTTCATCTGATGGGTGGGGTCTCGGGAGTGAATAAACCAGTGTGATCCCTGGTTGGAGAACCACTGATCTTATCTATTCATTAATCGCTATATAATTTTACTTCTTCTTTCCAAAATAGAGAAAAAATTTGTATGAATAAAACAAAAGTGATTAACAAGATGACTAAATTCAAAATAGAATGCTTCTAAATTGGCAAAATAACTTAACTTGCAAAACCAAACATATCAGATGAATTATTTCCCTTTGTACCTACTATAAATCTCCAGGTGATACTTTATATTACTTAATTATCTTACTTGACATAGGAAGTAAATACTTCGGGTTAAAAAATGCAACTTAAATATGACAGAATTTTACAATTATTTTATAAAAATTTTCCAAATTGTGCTATTAAAATTTTCCTAAAGGAAAAACGTAATTCAAACAACATTTTCCCTAAGAAGTAATCAAAATATTTTCCTCGCAGTTCAGTCATTGAAACATGTTACACTACAAACTTAGGGTTGCAAAGGAAAATTAAGATGTCATTAAATTTGTACAGGGTTTCCTTAGAGTGCTTGCCTTGTGCTGTAAGAGTTTTTAGAAACCTCATTCAGCATTCCCCAGTGTGTTGTCTGTGAGTTGTTAATGGTTTTATGGAGACAACATTTTGCTTTTGTTTTTCAGTGTTGAAAGTGTTATCACTGGCCCAAGATATCTTAGTAGCTTCTCCCAGGGCAGAGCTGTTCATTGCTCCCTCTACCTATCCATCAGTGGCGGGCAGGCGGTCCTGCTTCTTGTCCCCTCACACCTGGGTGGGAACTGACTAAGCAGCTTCCCTCTTGACCTTGTCAGTCCTTTTCACAAGGGATAGAAAGCTCTAGCAGTGGTTCTCAACCTTCCTAATGCCGCGA
>NW_005324398.1:0-1510 GCF_000412655.1 Myotis brandtii | reverse complement strand
CAGAAAAGAGAACTGAATGAGGAAAAACATGAAAGAGGAAACTGGCTTGGCTAGAGCAAGATGCAGAACGTTATCACCAAATAGTGGTAAATGAAGCCACAATCCCTGACCCTCACTGCCCGCCCCCCACCCCCTTTCTAAATGTCAGTCATTCAAGTTTTCATGGATTGGCCACTATCTTGGAGCCCAGATTTCTCCCCCTTTCCTTAGGTTAGGGGTCATTTAGCCTCTATGTGAAAGTTATAAAGGGCTGCTTTGTTCTGGGAGAAAATTTGTCACCTGTACAAGTCAAAAGTCATGAATTCCATTGATCTGTGACCCAGGACAAAGTATGGATTTTCAAAAAGAAAGATGCGATTTGTGTAATAGCTTTTTCAACGCTGTGATACTTCAGGGCAACCAAACTGTAATGTCATTTCCATGCTTCTAAATTGTTTTTATCGCAGATGAAATGAAATGAAGCTGTTAATGACAAGGCGAATGGGAAATGCATCTGGCAACTCTGTGAGGTATGCATCGGGCTGCCCTCTCTTCCGTGAGAGTGACACCCTGCTTTCATTCTACCCAGGCCTTCAAAGTGAACTGGTAAATAGCATTAGCAGATCAGGTCAGGAGGACTTGAGTCAGCTTTGTAGTGAAACTTGGTGTTTCTGGGCTGTTTGGACACATTTGTGTTAAGTGCCCCAGTCTATTCAAATATCAGGTGAGGAATTTGGGGATTTGAACAGCACTGTCTCTCCCAGGTTGGTGGACAGTTTGCAGGGCAGGTTGCATGTTAAAGAAAACCAGCAATTTCTGAAGGTTGGCCTCACGGAGGCTCGGGTAAAGGTTAGGAAGACAGATTGCGCTGGGCTGGAAGGTGTTTTATATTATCAAAGCGAGAGTTCCCAGGGCAGTTTGTTCTGTCCTGCTGCCTGGGGGAAGATGAGTTTTCTAAATGACTTAACTAACTTCTTTTTTGGCATACTTTTGCAATTGGTTCATTTCCAGGTACCAGAAAGAATGTAAATATGGAATGAATCAACTTTTTCCACATTTTTCTCTAGCAGTTCTTTTATGAAGAACAGATTTTCCATAGAGGAAATTAAAAAATACATAAAACTGAGAAACTGTGGTGTTGTTGAGAACGGCCTCATTTTCCATGTCACTTTGTAACCGGCGGTGCACCCTGTATTCAAATGGCATGAATAGAAAGTATGGGTTTTGTTTCAATTAGCTTCATTTTTCTTCGAGATGAGGAATTATCATAAATCCCTGAAATAACAGTGACTCACAGAGATGCTTGTGCCATTGCTTTGGGAATTTTTCATGGCTTCTCTCCCCCCACCCCTCCCAACTACACATACTTAGAGAAATGATTAAACTCTGATTTAATACATTTGATATAGGTCTTTTGCCTAAATTAGGAATGAGGAGAGAAGAGCAATGGTATAACTCATTTCCCAAAGACAGACAAATTATTCTTTTGCAGTAAATGTGGGTAGAACGATTTCCCTCCACCCCCCATTTT
>NW_005324397.1:0-1509 GCF_000412655.1 Myotis brandtii | reverse complement strand
GGGGCATCCCCTTCCACCAGTATTTGGCACAAGTTCACTTCCTGTGGAGGCAATTCTGCCTCTAGGTAACTCCTTCGGCTCTCAGTGTCCAATTTCCATAGGAGAGGCCTCAGGACCTTCTTTGTTCAGTAACAGTAGCCCTTACATCCGCCTAGAATGCCTCGTGCTTTTAAAGAGTGTGTACTTTCCTGCTACGCCTGCATTCGATCTTCCCCATCCTACGAGGGAGGAGCCCTGACTTCTACCTGAGCGCTCCTTTCTCTACATCTTCCTTTAGTAAATGGATGTATTGGTTCCATATGTGTCTGTTCTTGCACAGTCTGTCCTTTTTGAGTTACTAATTATTTTATCATAAGATTACTAACATGCGGCACGTTTAATGGCTTCTCTTAGTGCAACCAAACAATAATCTACTATCCTCCCCTTCAAGGCAGAGCTTTGCTACCCTAGAGCTTGGACTTCTTGGTTATAAAATGCCTTCAGAGGTGCGAGGATCCGGATGGGTAAATATCAGACGTCTCCTTTCCCTATAAGTCTAATATGCCTTATGTCACTCTCTAGTCTTTTCCCTTTCCTATTCTTTTTTTTTAAGTGACTCAAATTACCCTTGAAAATGAGATAGATCATCTGACCCAGAATCACATCCCTTCTTCAAAAGCCTACTTGTGTTTGCCATTTACCTAGCTGTGCTTCAAATCCCCCTGTTCATTTTTCATAACAGCCCCAAACAGGAAACAATGGAAATATCCATCAGCTTGTGAATGGATAAATAAAATGTGAGCTATCCATACAATGGAATAGTATTCAGCTATAAAAAAGAATGAAGTAATGATACCTGCTACAACATGGATGAACCTTGAAAACATTATGCTACTGAAAGAAGTCAGTCACAAAAGATCACATATTTTGTGATTCCATTTGTAGGAAACAACCACGGGAAAAAAAATTTAGAGATAGAAAGTAAGCTGCTCGTTTCTTGGGACTCGGGGTAGGAACAGGAGTGACTGCACAAGGAGTCTTTTTGGTGTGATGGAAATGTTCTAAAATTAGAGTTTGGTGATAGTTGCACAACTCTAAATTTACTAGGAATCTTTGAATTGTACAGTTAAATTGGGTAAATTTTATGATGTGCAAATTATGCTTCAATGAAGCTGTTTTTAAGAATAGTCCTTCACGTCTTTATTCTTTGATGAAAACCTTGAGTTAGCCCATTTCATTCTCTCATTCAGAATCTCTTCAAATTCTTGTAGTGGTTCTAAAATATATAATTTTTGTCTATGACCACAGCTATACACAATAATTCATTTTACCTCTAACACTTATCTCAAATGTAAAAACATCCCTTGTTTGCTAGTTTCTTTATTTTCATGAGACTGTGGTAAGCATGGATTCAAGAATTTCAAAGCTATGGCTGAGCTGTTGTAACGCTAACAAATGCCAAAGTTAAGTTGAGGCTCTAAGGAAAATGTGAGTAAATAAATTGTGGAATATTCACACAGTGGAATACTA
>NW_005324396.1:0-1509 GCF_000412655.1 Myotis brandtii | reverse complement strand
CCACTTCAGGGGCAGTGTCAGGGATTTAGAACTCTCCATGTTATGAGAATGTCTGTTCTTCTGACTACCAGGCAGGCAGGAAGGTGATAAGACTTTGCCTTAAGTTGTGTTGAAATCGGCACACCCAAAATCTACTCCTGGTTGGTTTAATTTTGTCAACAGAATAGGTCTCCTAGCTCTTCAACAATAACAGTAAAACAAGTGACGAATTTAATTAAAGCAGCAACAGCAGCTGGGCACTTTCCATCTCATTTGTTGCTTGCACCTGCCTGTGAGGAAGGTTTGTTACTACCCCACTTTCATAGATGAGACGTGGAGAAGGTGAGGACCCCAGGTAGGTGGCCTCACTCAGGAGCAGAGCATGGAGTCACCACAGCATGCTGGCTCCAGCGCTTCCGGTGACTGCCCTTCCTGTGTCCCAAGGCCACAGTCCTGTCCTTCCCAACCCCACACCTGTTCTACTTCCATATTAAATAGTTGTGTTCCTTTGAACATTCCACATACAGTAATATTCCTAAATGTGCCACTTGGGTATTCCTACTTTCTTCAGATTCTTCCTCGTTGACAGAATCCTCGGAAAACTTGGTGCCCATGAGGAAGCTGTATTTTTGATACATTTTTTAGTTTCACTTTAAATATGGAGTTACCACATAAAAATCCATGCTTATCATAAGAGAAATCATTTGCTCTATTATTCTTGTCAGAGAATAGCACACAGGACTGTGTGCTTGGAAGGCAGGGTCTCTGAATTACTTGAGCTTAGGAGAGAGGTTTGCAAACTCTGTAATGAGTTAGATACTAAATATCTTAGGCTTTGCAGATCATACAGTCTGTTGCATCAACTTAACTGTGCCATTGTTGACAAAAGCAGACATAGACAGTATGTAAACAAATGAGCATGGTTGTGTTCTAGTAAAAATTTATTTACAAAAACAGGCAGCAGCTGGGTTTGGAACCTGGATCATAGTTTGTATTTAATGGGTTTTCCTTGAGGATGAGAAAGTGTTTACAGGTGAGTGTTAAGTAGGGCAGGCCTAGTGATTTTGGAATAATTATTAACAGCACCCCTTTCAGTTTCAAAAGTGTCTTGGTCAATACTTTAATATTTTGTTACCCTAGTGTTATGTTACTTTAAGGTTATTAATGAGACTAAGAGGAGATAGAAACTCTGGTTTCTGTCCCTCAGTTATTTTGTATCTTTCTGTATCAGGTGACCTTTCCATCATAAGATTGCTGTGATGTTCCAGTACAGGAAGAGGGCCTGGCAGTGAAGGGAGGTATTGGGAGGGAGGGGTTCAGAGACCTCCCAGAGGAGTATGGCCCACCTTTTTGTGGTACTGCTTATTGCTGGGCACTGCACTGAGGGTTTCATCTACACTATCTCAGGAAATATCCTCTAATCCCATGAGTTAAGTATGGTTATTATCCCCGTTTTACTGATGAGGAAACTAAAACACAGAGGAATAGGAAATTTGTCCAGTGTCACAGAGCTAATGGTTGTATTGGATT
>NW_005324395.1:0-1509 GCF_000412655.1 Myotis brandtii | reverse complement strand
CTTAGCATATTAAGCTTTTATTATATAGGATTATAGGTAATTTGTATTGCATCATATTTAAGTCTGTTAACCCTGCCCTGTAGCCAATCAGCCTACAGGGAATCTAAGATTTTTTGGAACATGTCCTGGAATTCCCTCCCATCATTGGTTAATTGTACACCCTTCACTACTTACAAGAAGGAACTCAAAACACTTTTTCTAATAAGCTGCCTTTGGTCAATGTTATACCAATCATTTATATACTCCATGGCTCCATGTATACATTCTATACAAGAACTTCACTAAACATTTTAGACTTTTTCTAAATGTGCCCCTCATGCTGAATTTGTAAAATAAAGCTATGATTTTCCGCCTAGAAGATGTGCATCAGAAGTCATTAAAATTAAAGTCTGAGACATGGGTAATGTGATACTGATTTCCTCCCCACACATTTCAGAGAAGTACAGTGTATTTGCTGTGATCAAGCCTACATTGGCTTTACTACAGGTGATGTTATGCCCTTTGCTTCAGTGGCTCTGTGTTGGATGTTTACTATTCCTAGAGCAGCATTTAGAAACCATTAGTTACCACAATTCCCTCTGGTCCCATCATTAGAAATGGTACAGCATTATAATGAAATATAATAAATTATTTTATATTTGCATCTTATTAAATTATAACCATCCTGCTTCTGTTACAGGAGTGATTTTTGCTCCCATTAGTGTCTATAGTCTGTAGGTACCATGTTTGCTCTTTCTTTTGCATCTTCCAATACAATTTATCTGGTACTCTGTACTCAGTAAGTGATCAATAAGTGCTTGTTAACTAAGTTGGCAGAAAATTGAGTCTTGGCATCTGCTCTCACAAAGGAGAGGCATTTCCAGCCCAGAATGTATGAAAACAAGGAGTCCACAGAGAGGGGCCACTTGGAACCTTGGCAAGTCACATACTGTCATATTGCCTCATAGTCCTGTGCCCTGTACTTAGGGAGTGAGGGAGAAGGTGATCCAACCACTAATCAAGGACAAATAATTGCAGGGAATTCTCATACCAGCAGGCAGAAGAGAGATGATGCTACACAGGACATCGATCTCCCAGGAAATCGCAGACATTGGGAGGCACTCTCACTGTCTAGGCCCTCCAACCCTGCCCAGAACCACTGCCATGGGGAATTCAGATATGGGAAGATACACCCTCGGAGCAACAGCTATCATGGATAACTATTTCTACTATGAGTCCTTGTGGCTCCCAAACTCATCATTTGGACTTCAAGTAGGGACTGGTGAATTTTTCATCATTGGATTATTTACTATCCTATGGTCAACTGACATAACCCCTTGAGGCTTAGATGACAGGTTGAGGAACAAGATCCTGAGTTTTCAGACCACTCATCCTGTATGGTCTATAAGTGACAACTAACTATCTTCCATACTTCTGTGAGATGTAATGAGCTACCTACCTCCATACTTCTGCTCATGCTATTTCTTCTGCTTGATGAACCCTCATCACTCCATTTCTCATCTTTTAGAT
>NW_005324394.1:0-1509 GCF_000412655.1 Myotis brandtii | reverse complement strand
TGTTATTTTCTAAACACACATGATAAAATAAAGCCTTCAAATTCTGGAAGGATTGTAGACCAGATCATCTGTAAGGCCCTCCTGCTGACCTATGACTAGATCCAGGATAAACAGGAGCAAGTATGTCTACAGCATGAATGTCAGGGACTCGGGGCCATCTCTGAGGACTTCCCTGGGTGTGCGACTTGAGCAAACAAACATAAAAGTCAGGTTTCTGTGAGTGCAAATACCAACACGACTGCAGATCACGAGACCCACTCCAGGTCCAGGCCTGTGGGCAAGCTGCTCCAGAGGTTCCCGAATTAAGTCAGGGTCCTCAACGGGACATAAGTGGTTCCAGGTTGGTCGTGTTCCTCACAAAAGCAAACATACATCTTTTGAGGGGAGAAAAGCAACACCAATTTAAACATCCAAGATTATTTTCAATCAAAAATTACTTTAAAATCTCCAAACCCACAAGGAAATAAATAAACCACCGAAATGAAAGCCATCAGAGAGATGGGATGGAAATTATGCAGATTAAGTTCCCCCAAGGATTTTACATATTAAGAAGCAGACACCAAGTAAGAGAAAATGTAAGACAACTACATAGGAAATGCACAAAGAGTAAAGTGACCAAGTGGCCACACAGCAACAACAAATGGAGCTATTGGAATTTTTTTTTAAAGTCACCAAAATGACAAACTAATAGATGGCTCTGAAAACATGCCTTCCAGCTGAAGAAGGAATTGGTGAACTTGTCCATAGACCTAAATAAACTGCCCAGCCAAGAGACAAGGAGATCAATGATATAAAAAAGCAGTTAAGAGAGACATGGAAATTAGAACAAGAAAGTCTAATACTCATCTAATTGTCATTCTTGAAGGACACACTAAAGAGAATGGAGAAGAGGCCCTCATTGATGAACTAATGACTCAGAATTTTCCAGAACTGATGAAAGATAGGAATCCACAGATTCACGAAGTACCATGTAATCTGGGCAGACTGAATAAAAAGAAGCACACAGGGAAGCTCCAGCACACCAAGGACCGAGGCGTTATACAATCAATGAGAGACACAGGGTCATCTACAGAGAAATGGGTAGTCTGGGATAATGAATATATTCTCTCAGTCAGGGAGGGCATTCTGCCCATTGTTGCTCTCCCGTTGGAATCAGACTGTAGGTGAGTCTATATTTCTCTCTTTGGGCTGTCCTACCTATGAGTTTTGAAGGAAGATGTTAAACTTTTTCTTCATTGCACATTGTATATATTGATTTTCACTAAATGTGGTCTGATTGCTTCTTTGTAACAGTCGTATAGGTAGGCACAAATGTGGTTATTTGATGTTAATGAAACTCTGTCAGGCTGCAGTTACTCCGTTTCAGTCTTTCCTCAAGACACGTTTATTAAGGTCCTGAGTGTACCCTCTCGTTAGCTGAGGCCTATGACTTATTTCCATTGTCAGACATGTATGGTTGTAGCTATTGAGCTTCTTCCCAACCTGACTGATGTTAACACCTGTGTTTGG
>NW_005324393.1:0-1509 GCF_000412655.1 Myotis brandtii | reverse complement strand
ATTGGGCATCCCCACATTGGGCATTCCCGAATTGGGTATTCCAGCACTAGGCATTCCAGCACTAGGCATTCCGGCACTGGGCATTCCAGCACTGGGCATTGCAGCACTGGGCATTCCTGCATTGGGCATTCCGGCACTAGGCACTCCGGCACTTGGGATTCCTGGAACTGCAGGATTACCTGGCACAGGCATCTTTAACCCCTTTTTTCCTTGGGCAGGGGGATTTTTCTCAATCTCTCTCATATCTTCTAGAGTAACTACATGAACAAAAGCTTCTCGCCCATTAAGTTTTTTACGGTGCAAGCGTTCAGACTTACGTGCATCATCTTCATTTTTAAACTGAACCAATGCCTGTCCTAGACCTTGCCCATTGTTATCAACAAGAACATGGACAGCATTTTCATCCACTGGGATTCCTTCTAGGAACTGAAGAACATCCATCTTGGTAATGCTGAATGGAATATTTGTTATGTGAGCACAGACTTTGGTAGAGCTGACATCCCCCTCCGGATTTAACATCATTTCTCTCTGGTCATAATTGAAGTTCTGGAGTCTTTTTCTAATCATATCTATCTTTTCTAGCATACCTTTCTTAGTAATTGGATGAACCTGAATAAAACGATTGCCCATGTATTGTTTATGACGACACAGAGCAGCCTTATAGTCAGCCTCATTCCTGAACTCCACAAAGCCTTCACCAGTTGCTTTCCCATTGGGTCCATAAGCGATATAAATGCTATCTTCCACAATATCCAACTTTTTAAAAAAATCAATGACATGTTTGTTTTCAGCTTCAAATGGTAGCCCTTTCAAGTAAACACAAAAACCAGCCTCATGTGGTGATCTTGACCTTGACCTTTTCTGCCCACTGGGCGATTTTGACCTGGGAAGTGTCTGAGGAGGGGGATGGGTTTGTCCAGAGGGTCCTATACTTTGCTTAAAAGTGATATGGCCTCCAGCAGCTACCCACTGTCTCTCTGTCGCAGGACTAACTTCCACATAACGTTGTATCATCAGCATCCTGTTTCGTTTCAAGGCTTCAAATGTATCTTGAGGGGAGAGAAACTTAACCAATCCATTCCCATTATTTCAACCTACATGATCTTTCAACAAATGCACTGCATCAACACGGAGCCCATGAAAAAAATCTCTGACATCATTTTCCATTGCAGAAAAGGGCATTCCATGCACACTGACATACAGATCATCAGGGTTGATGGGAAGTGGTTTCACACTGCTTTGAGAAGTCATCTGGATAGGGTTAACAGGATTCAATGGACCCAGAAACACAGGGTTCATGTTACTGTTCAGATTCATAGGTGCTCCAGAGCCATTCATTCCAGCAGGCAGAGGTGCCACAGGTGGTGGGTTTAAGGGCGGCATGCCCGACATAGGCGGCAGTGGAGTCAGGGGTGGCACAGAAGGGACTGGGGGAATTGGGGGCACTGGAGGCACGGGAGGCAAAGTAGGTACTGGAGGAGGAACTGGTATTGGGGGAATGGATGGCAT
>NW_005324392.1:0-1509 GCF_000412655.1 Myotis brandtii | reverse complement strand
TTCTCTCACCATTGATGTTTCAATCTCTCTCTCCCTCGTCCTTCCTCTCTGAAATAAAGAAAAATTAAAATAAAAAAATAAATTTCCCAGACTTTTCACAAGAGAAGGCACACAGTAGGTCTGGATGAGTGTTAAGCTTTCCAGGAGATACAAATGATCAGGAAACTGTGGGAAACCTTTTTTCTCACAATTTTTATTATCTTCCATTTGATTGTGGTCCTCAGTTTCCAGACCTGGCAGGACTCTGGAATTACCTGATCTCACTCCCAAAAATTCTAAATCAATTGGTGTGGGGCTAGGGCCTGGATTTCAGATTTTAAAATATATATCTTTAGGTAAGTCTGATACTCAGTCAAGATAGACAACCATTACTTTAGGAAATGAAAATATCAGATGCTTTGTAGTCATAGCGATTATTCTGGAAGTATCCTTTGGGGCATCTAACGTAGATTTTCCAGACTTGTGAGATTTCCCTTGAATTGAAATTTGCCAGACAGATTTGAAGTTCTATTAAGAAAATGATTTTTCACAGTTCTTCAAAATAATTTATCGTTTCTTTCATCCCTCTTGCCTGAACATGTCAGGAATCAAATTATCTTTGTTTATCTGTTATGCCTCCAGCCTTAAAGGAAAAGTGGTCATGTTTGCTTGTTGTGTTTTTAAGTATGAAGCTGTGTGATTAGATCCATTTTAGGATTTTTGAAGATGAAATAGCTGCTATTTAGGTTGCAGCAGCAGGCATAACTTAAGACATGCAAACCCACAATGAGGTGATTTAAGGACTGATATTTTCCACTTGCTGTTGTTGGGACCAAGTCAAAATTTGTCAGTCTTTGAATGAGCCCTATGGATGTATTTGCTCTGGCATTGCTTGCCAAACTAAGTCAACCAACTTGGGCAATAAGCTCACTACATTTATTCTTACTGGTTGACAGTTTTATTTGTGGTCTTTATTTAAAATGGAGAAATTGATCCCAGCCCTTAAACCTTTGGCTTTGGCAAAACTACTTTGGACAAGATACAGAAGGCTAAAGGAGAGGCTGAATTTTTCCTTAAGAAACCTTTCCTTTGTAAAGTTGGCAAACTGTGACCTACTAAATGGTGGACAAGTTCAAGCATGTTGTTCAATGCCAGCATGAGCTAGAATTTCTTTACCAGTAAGCACACTAGCTTCTTGTCACTGGTAGTGTCAGTGCTTTTAGGCCATGGATCCCTGAGAACCTCCTTAAGCTTTTGAATGTTTATAAACATCAATTTGTGGCTTGGGTTTTCGTGTGGGGAGCCATATGTGGCTTTGTAGGTGCTTGATAGCTGTTTGCAAACTTTTTTCTTCCAGATACAAGCAAGAATAGTCAGTCAGCAATTAGAAAATGTTAAAGAATAACCTCAGGGAGAAAAACTTGTATTTGTAACAATAAGAAAGAAAAATGTGCTCTAATTTTTATAATTTTCATCCTTGCATTCCTAGTATATGAATACCAAGGTCAACATGATTTTTAAAGGGAAAAA
>NW_005324391.1:0-1509 GCF_000412655.1 Myotis brandtii | reverse complement strand
GAAATGCCCCTCTGTAGATGACAGGCTCCCCATTGGTTCTTGTTCTAAGCACGTCATTCTATGATCAGCATGGATCAGGGCCATTAAAAGGGCAATGCCCACACCATGCAACGGATACCATCTTTAACATAGTTAAAGGTTTAGTGACCTACTGCTTTCTAGAAAGAATTTGCGGCAGCTTTAAATAAAGTTAAAGGAATGCTTATTAAAGTACACTTAGAAAATAAAGACTCTAAGCAGAGAAAATGATATGCTAATCATCTGTAAATGTAAAAATTTCAAAATAGTTTAAATTTTTTTTATCATGAGAGAATATTCAGTTATCATGGAAACATCAATTGACACCAAACTTACTGGCATGTAGCTCCTTTAACATCCAGGGAATGAATGATCTGACCAACTGAGTGAATGGAAACATTTATTCTGATGATCTTAAACACTTAAAAGAAACCAGAATAGAGGACATTTGTTTTATTGAGAGGATTCTGCTTTGCAAATAAGATTATTTGGGGGTGAATATGCATTATCTACATCCACTGTATCAATGATCAAATTTAATGAATCATAGCGGAACTTTTCCCTTCACGGTAGTAATTGGTCAATCAAAAGTACATTGTGTCCAGGGGAATCTTTTACCTAAAAGCATTATACTAAGGCTCTAACAGTTTTAGAATAATAGAAAGTGCCGGGGAGGTCAGCACCAATGATGCAGAATAAAACTCTGTACAGAGAGAGCCAGAGCCAAATGAATGCATCCTTGAGAAAGAACACTCAGCAGGTAACATGACAATCTTCCATAAACATCACTCTCCAACCCAGCAGTAACAACATAAAGGAAGAAGTGCATTCAACTTGTCAGGAGGTGGTAAAAGAAATCAGGAAAAACTGATGCTAAAGAAAATGTTCGTATGGAAAGTTTCTCCAAAACACTAGACTGATAAATAAAGTAAGGGGAATACCCAACAGTCCATTACCCATTACTTACGAGCAAGGTTTTAAACTATAAGATGAAGGTGAGTAAAATATCAATATTGGATGGCAGTAGAAGGATTTCTATGATAATGTCCTATTTTAGTTTTCATGTTCTTTTAGCTAGTTAATTTCTTTTTGGCTTCTGACATTTTAATAGAGTATTGACTTCAAGAGTTGCTAAACCAAAAAGCCAAGAGATACTCTGAAAAATAAATGACTACAAATTACTGAAAGTACATAAAGTTGGAATCACTTGACAGCATATTGCAATTTTAAAAACCTAACTATGTATTTCTGCAAGGTATCAATTCTAGGTATCGAGTTTTTTTTTTTATAATTAAGATGTTAGATCATCAGATCATAGAGTTATCATTACAAAAGAGAGAACAATTAGCAAAGTAACTGGCCAGTACTTTTCTCAAATCTAAAACAGGAACATTTATTTAAATATCTAAGTAAAAATATCGACCTTTAATAAAAACTACCAGTAAAGGCCACTGTACTTCGTGTGTGTGTGTGTGTGTGTGTGTGTGTGTG
>NW_005324390.1:0-1509 GCF_000412655.1 Myotis brandtii | reverse complement strand
ATCAAAGTGATTCATCAAATTTATTTGCTATTGATCAGTCATTTGGTGCTATTTCTAGGTAATATATAGTTGAAAGAGAGGTAAAGTGATGTTGAAACGAGTTTACAAAGATGGTTAGCTGAGCAAACCGAAAGGGAGTTGTCTCGAGGTGATCCAGGGGAAGAAAGCTTGGCCTCAGCAATCCCCAAGGTTCTGTGTTTGGGACCTTCTAGAAACCTCTTCTTGGCAAAATTGCTGCACAAATTGAAGAGTTCTGGGCCGTCTCCTTTTGAACCACCCAAGAGATAATTTGACAGCATCACAATTTTCTCCTGAATGAGTAAGATGGCCTCTCTTATCCTAATAAAATTTTATCTGGTGGAAGAAATCACAGAATCACAGAGTTTCAGGGTTGGGAGGGTCCCACCAGTCACATCGTCTTCATTCTGTACTGAGCATCGAGAGGAGTGAGGACTTTTATGAGTTTCTGAACCTGTGAGGCAACACTTCGGACAAAGAAGTCGTTTACTAGCCAGGCGATTAATTGATTAAATTAAATATTAAGGGCATTATAATGAGTGAGCCATGGGCTGACTTTAGTGGTTGTCTCCCAGAGTTATTGGCACTTTCCCTGCTGCTGTTTTTCCAATTTCAAAAAGAAGCACTTACTAAGAGTGGGTCCAAGATCCTGTCTGTATTTCCAAGGCGAGCATTTTAGCAAAACATGTTAGCAATTTTAAAACTTTGATTTTAGCGTTGAACACTGAGCTCTCTTCCCACCCATACAAAGCCCAGGGAACAAGTAGAACTGGTCCAGGCATGGAGGGTGAAGGCTTTTCTGTGTGCTTCTGGCTCCTGTTAAGACAGTAATTTCTCTAACAATTTAAAGCTTCAGAAATCTCACTTTGCAATAAGCTGCTGCTAAATTCAGGTGAGGTCAAGTGTAATGTGCAGAGGGCATGCATTCATTCAATCAGGATTGAATAACGCTCATGGGTTAGTCCCTCTAACAAAGACATGAATAACAGTGTCATCAGTAGTATAGAAATATGAACAATGGTGTCACAGTATAGAGGGTGACTAAGGCCATTTATGGGGGAAGCAGAGCAAAACAATTTTGAACAGTTTTGAAGAATGAAAGGAAGGTTTCCTGGTGGAGAAATAGAGAGAAGTACTCCTAGTAGATTGCCATTGTTATCAATAACAGCACACATTTATCGAGTGCTTTCTATGGCCACATGCTGGGCTAAGGGTTTTCTGTGCATTTGTTCAGTTCACACAACCTCATGAGAGAGATACTATTTTTACTCTGTCCTTTTAATAGATGATGGAACTGCAATTGAAGAGGTCCCATATTCAAGTTTGTATAGCTAATGAGTGGCAGTCTGGATTGAAACTCTTGACCTTTTGACCCTGAATGAAATAGTCCCCCCAAATGATAACTATAGCATTCCCTTTTTTTCAAATTAGCATTTACTCAACAATCCAATGGTCATTTAATTTCCTAAGCTTATCATTAATGGGACAAGG
>NW_005324389.1:0-1509 GCF_000412655.1 Myotis brandtii | reverse complement strand
TGGAGATGTTATCATTCTCCTCCACTCCAAAGTTTATGAAACCAACTTTGCTATGTATACAACAGCTGTATTACCATGTTTTTAAAGTTGCCTTTGCCTGGTAAAATCAGGCTCTTTTTTTAGCTCTTGGGGAGTGATTTCATTTACCCAGGGACCTCCTATATGCTGTCCAGTTTGGCCTTGGTGCAACTGCCCCAACCATTTCCCTGTCTTTTCTTCCTACCTTCCTGGTAGAGCCCCTTCCTATCAGAGCTGCTCCAGCATGTGGGACGCAGCCTAGCAGCCTAGCAGCCTAGCAGTAGCCTTTGGTCTCATGCTCTGGTCTTTAGTCTGACCCTGGGACCTCCAGGTTGACAAAGTTTACAGGTAGGTACTGAATTATATTTCTGCTGTGTCTTTTTGCATCTGGCCAGTTAAAAGTTCTTAGAGACAAGAGTCCAATTTGTCAACATCTCTGGTCTTTCACAGGCATTTGTTGGGTACATTACTGGGTGCCAGGTAACCCTTGTCAATATTCTTTTTTAAGTTTCTAAAAATCAGTGATTCTTCCTTGAGGCTCTTTCTTGACACTAGGAATACTTCTTGATTTTCACACCCTTCTTAGGACTTGCCTTCTGTTCTGTATTCACTCATTCATTGACTCACTAAATACTAGACAGGGATACTGGTAGGTACTGAAGAGAGTGGTAAACAAGATAGATGGGATTCTTGCTCTCACAAGGATTACATTCTGGCTGAGGGAAGGTAGGTCCTAGACTTTGAGGACCTGATTAGGGGCTCAGAGGGATGAAACTCTGTCTTCCCAGTTTCCTGGAAGTGGACTGGGATATTTCTTAACAGAATATTATATACTTGGAGCTTTAAAATCACCTCAGTTGCCCTCCAGGCTTTGGCCTGAGGCAGTGGTAAGATATAAAAAGATCAAGTGGTTCCAATAAATGTTACTAGTCCATGGGAAGTTGTGCTGATCCATCTCTGGGGACACATACCAGCTGTAATAGTTTTGGCTTCAGAGAGAAAGTTGACATCAAAAACCCTGTCCCACCTGCCTTGCCTCCTTCAAGCCTTATGATCTCAGCCTTGTGAAGGTCTAGGAAAAGCCTAAGAATAGGTTCCTGAAGCAGTCATATAATTAGAAGCTCAGGTCTTGGCTCCTCCACGTAAGACCTTGAACAAGTTATTTAATCTCAGTAAGTCTCAGTTATCTCATCTATAAAATGGGATGACAATAGAACCCATCTTAGAAGAGCATTCTAAGGATTACATGAGATTGTGCATCTAAGAACTTAGCATATAGAACATGCTTAATACACATGAACTATTCTGAGAGAAGGTAAGAAGAGGAGACAGATCGTGCATTAATAGTGGATGGATTGTGCTGGCAAGCCCTTGTATGTGGCCATTACCATTTTAAAATATATCACCTCTTTGAATTTTTTGGCATTATTGCCTGATCCACGCATGGAGCTCACTTCCTCTAGGGCAGGGGTCCTCAAACTTTTTAAACAG
>NW_005324388.1:0-1509 GCF_000412655.1 Myotis brandtii | reverse complement strand
AATGTTTGGCAGCATTCACCAGTAGAGGCCTAAAATGTTCTTTGTTGGAGGTTCTAGACCACAAATGCAATTTATTTATATATAAAGGGCCTCTTCAGGTTATTGTTTTGTCTTGAGTAAGATTTGGTAATTTATGTCTTTCAATGAATACGCCCATTATATCTAAGTTGTTGAATTTATTGGCATAAAGTTATTCATATTCTCTCACTGTACTTTTAATGGGTGTGGAATCCTCAGTGATGTTGCCTCTCTCATTTCTGATATTAGTCATTACATACTCACTCTTTTTCCTTTCCAGTCCGGCTACGAGTTTATCAATTTCATTGATTTTCTTCAAGGACCAGTTTTTGGTTTCATTGATTTTCTCTATTGTTTTTCTATTTTCTACTTCACTAATTTCCTCTCTGATTTTGCTGTTTCCTTTTTTCTGCTTACTTTGGATTTACTAACTTGTACTTCTTTTCTAGTTTCTTAAGTTGGAAGGGAAGGTCATTGATTAGATACTTTTTTTCATTTCCAATATTGGCACTTAGTGCTAAAACTTTCTCCCTAAGTACCTCTTTCACAGCATCCCATAAATTCTGATTATGTGGTGTACTCAGCTGTAGTCAATTCAAACTACTTTTTATTTCCCCTTTTTATTTCTACTTTGACCTATGTATTATTTAGAAGTGCATTAAAATTGATTTTCCAAATATTTGGTGCATTTTCCAAATACCTTTCTGTTACAGATTTTACATTAAATTCCACTGTTGCCAGAGTACATATTTGTATGAATTGAATCCTCTCATATTTACTGAGATTTGTCTAATAGCCCAAATACGGGCTCTCTTGGGCATTGTTCTAAGTCACTTGAAACAATCAGTTACTTGGTGAGAGTCTAATTCGTTCAGTTCTTAGATGGATTCAAGGCATTGTTTCTTCTAGAGTTAATTATCTCCCACTGTTATTTTACACAATGATCTATTAATTATGATTTTTTTTGTCAGTCTGGTTGGTAGACAGAGACATTTTACTCTGTGAGCACCAGGCACTGTTCCTTTTGATCATTTCAGATTATTCTTTTCCCAGTGACCCTGACTTGAGTCGGGGGTGTTGTCTTCTGAAGGTTTCCGGCACTCTCACGCTGTAGTTGTCTCCCCTTTCTAGTCCTCTGTCCTGGGACTGGACTGCTGAGTCTCCCTGTCTCTCAGGACTCTCACCTCTGTCTTCTCAATCCAGGGTGTCTGATGGACTCTAACGGGGTTCCTTCTCCAAGTGCAGTGGCTTGGAAAGTACCTTCAGGGCTGAAAACCGGAACAGTCAGAGGCAACACCTCATTTGTGTTGTCTCTCAGATTACTGACCCGCTGTCCCGTGCCTTGCAAACCATTATTTCCTAGATTTCATCTATTTTTGTGGGGTTGTTTCAGATAGGACCCTAAATCTGGTTTCAACTATTCTATCTTGACCAAAAGTGGAAGTCACTCAAATTAAAATTTTTAAATGATTTAAAATACATTTACCCCAG
>NW_005324387.1:0-1508 GCF_000412655.1 Myotis brandtii | reverse complement strand
ACATCTGTAATAGTGTCAACAATAAAAAAAAAAAAAAGAGTGTTCAGCTTTACCTTAGTGAGGATATTTATAATTGCTACTGTAAAGTTTTGCTTGATAGTTCCAACATCTGGATCACCATGAAGTTTCCATCTGTTGATTATATTTTCCCTTGAAAATTTATCATATTTTTGGTATGTCAAATAATTTTGTATGATATCCTAGACATTTTGAACATTGTGTCATGAAATTTTGAATCCTGTTAAAATCCTCTGGAGAATGTTGAATTTTTTTGTTTGTTTTCACAGGCGATCAAAGTTCTGCCTCATTTTCTGTATATAATGTCTGTTCAGTTGTAAAGTGTCTTCTGTGCTCTTTGGGTCTGCTGCATGTCTAAGCCATTCAAAGGTCAGTCTGGAACATGGATGGTGGTTTATCTCATAATTTGGTTCTCAAAGCCTTTGCTACTCTTCCTTGGCTGTGTCTTATGCATGCTCAGTTTGGGAATAAACCTGCAAATTCTGTCACTTTCACTCTATACTTTGGAATTTGTCTCATATTCTCATCTCCCAGAGATCCCTGCTTACTCTTGCCAACATGTTTGGATTCACTCAGAGTCTTAGCACCTCATGCTGCTATACAATAGTACCCTCAGTGTGAAGTTTCAAGAGCTTAGAAAGAGAAAAACTAACCAGATTTTTACCTTCTATTTTTTGCACAACAAGTGCCTTTTGCCCTTCTAATTCCTCCATCCATATTGACAGGGTTTTAGGTGCCTGCCATCACCACAGGCATATCACTTCACAGTGATATGAAGTTCTTCATTATTGTAGATTCCATAGTAATGGCAATTCAGTCCTACTAATAGTTCTGGTCTCAAGAGTGCTGGAGGAAGAAAAGAGAGAGAAAGAAAACTAGGAAACTCCACTATACTAAACATTCTTCAAATCTTGGCCTTCTTCTCCAGTCTACTTGCTATTATTCACTTTTCATAGTTCTCGGAGAGTTTCTTTTTCTATTTTGCCCAACATTTTTGGTTTTTAATCAGTGAGAGTGGTAAGTGCAGTGGGCCACTCCATCCTGGCTAGGACCTGAAGGGGTGCCTCCCTCCCACACTAGCTGCAGAACTGCCATACTCCCAAGGACACTGTGGAAAACGCGACAACCTGGAGTCCTTTGGAGCTGATGGGAGGTATGTAGATTTAATGAATCCCCAGAAGCCAGGGCCTTGACTGTTGAGAGATAAAACTGAATGGTCCTAGAGGTTGACTTGTTTGCTGGCTTATCATACAGCATGTTCTGTGGGCCAGAGTTAGTGCAACTGAAGGACAAGCTGATACCAACCACTAGGTTCTGGGGATTACCCCTCTCTATCAAGGCCATTGCTAGAGATTCCATTGTTATGTGATCATATAAATGTTCCCTGAGTCTCTACCCTGTAAATGTGTAGAACTTTGATGAGTACAGTCTCATGTGGACTATTAGGCATGGTGCCTAAGCCATGTGATAATGATTGCTCAGTGGTTTAT
>NW_005324386.1:0-1508 GCF_000412655.1 Myotis brandtii | reverse complement strand
GAGGGTCAATTTGCATATTTCCTCTTTATTAGCTAGGATTACCAGTTATAAGTTAACTAATTTTGTACATTTCTATGTGAATGTAACAGAAGATTTGTAGCTATCTTTAAAATGATTTATTCTCAGGAGCTATGCTTTGTAAGACCGCTTAATAGGAGAGACGGAAATCTACACTCATCATTTTTCATAACCTAACAAAAAGTAAGTTGAATGAAGTTTTAGATAATTGAACAGAACAAGAAAACAACCTCCATAGAAAAAATAAAGATACATTCTGGCAATTTTGCACTTAGCATATCATTGATAACCACTCTTTTGTTGTTGTTGTTGTTGTTGCTGCACTCTTTGATAGGGGAAATTATATGGCATTTAATTTTCTCAGTTTTTCTAATAGTAGTAAGAGTTTAAGACTTATGTTCATTCTTGTTCTAAATCAATAGCCACCATTGACTTGGCTTTGCTTTTCACTCTAAAGTCATTTGATTCAATGTTGATCTAGTGTAATCTGCCTTGGAAAAGCATTTTTCATTCTGATTCTATTGTGGGTGGAAATAGGATTCTTCAACGAAGTCGTGAGGAAAGCATTTGGGGCCTTGTGCATAGTAGGATATGAGCAAGATTTATTGGAGCAAAAACAAAGGCCCCATGTCCCATCCGCCACCAGGTGGCTCAGCTCTGTCTCCCTGCAGAAGAAATCCAGGGCCTGGTGAGCACAAATGCACACCAGGAGGGTCAGGATCCAGAAGAGGAATGCCACAATCTGGGCTTGGTGGCCCAGCATAGTCTCTGCTCCCCGCAGACAGCAGCACTCCATCTGGCCACACCCCACTTCAGCCTGCATGCTGCTTAGGGGAGAGAATTCAGGAACAAACAAAGGAAGGCCTCGGGCCTTTGCTAAGCATTGATTGTATTGCTTTGGGCTTGGAAGAGAGGAGGTTTTCTTTCAAACTAACCAATCTTCTTCCTAAACCTTCCAGGGCTTTGCTAGGCCCACCTCCTGTCCAATCCCTTTCCTGGACACTTTGGGTTTCCATGACTTTATCATATCCATTTTTTACCAGATTTTCCTTGGCTAGACTCCTCCCCTCCCCCCATTATGTATCTATTTTGATTTCTACTGCTCATGCCTCATAATTCTCCTTTGTGATCCAGTATCTACTGCTCATGCTCTTACTCCCACTGCCCATCTTGGCTTTTACTGAGCATGCCCTCATCAACCGAGTTCCCCTACCGTTTTGTTCCCCTCTCTGTTCTCCCTGCCACACACACACACACTCCACTACCTTCCCTCTCCTTCTCTAGTCAACTTGGCTAACAGGAGACAGGTTGTCTCTCATGGAGATTGGAAGGCCAGTCTTTGATGGAGAATGCTATTCCCTGGGCTGTCTGTGAAGCTATCACTTCCTAGTCCATCTGGACTAATTAGATGTTTGGCCACCTTCTCTTTCCTTAATATCTAGCTGCCTGTGCTAACAATTCTAGTCCTCTAGATACTCTTCTGGAAAAAA
>NW_005324385.1:0-1508 GCF_000412655.1 Myotis brandtii | reverse complement strand
GAGTGCCCACTACATGCACAACACTGTTCCAGGCACTGGGAATATGGTGTTGAATAGACATTATACCACCTTTCATGAGCTTATGTTGTAGTGGAGATGCATTTAGTTGAGCTGTGAGGTTGATTTTAGGTATTACGCAACATAGCAAAGCATACACACCAAACTTGAGCTCTCTGAGCACTTGAAGTCATTAAGCCTACCCAAAAGAGGAGGTCTGTAGGCAGCCTCCCAGAGAATGCTGACGACAAATACACATTACGTGTTCCTCCCTCATCTGTTGTTCCCAAGCCAGACCTGAGAAGTTGCCTTTGAAAAACGTAGCCAAACTCACCCAGCAACCCAGGGACTCCCTTCCTGGAGAGTGAAGAAAGGCATTCTAACATTTTCCAATGTAAGCTTGGCCCCCTCTGGAAATCTGTACTTTTGGTCTTGGAACAAAGCCTAGGTTCTAGTCAATAGGCTACCTTACTTCATAGCAAGAGCCAAATGTTGAGAGCTCAACTTGAGCCCGGGCTCCTCACCTTCTCTGATATATACTCATTGTATAGTGTTAAGATGCCAATGCTTCTAATTCCATTACAAAAAGTGAAAATTTAATCACTTCCTATCTCCCTGGCCCAATTACACACCCCAAAAGTTTGTGGTTTAATAAAATTGTTCTTATTATTAAAAAAATATAGAAAGATTAACTATAAATTTTGGGTGATAAAACTTATAAAATGTACACTATGAAAAGGGCTTTGTAATTCAATGCTATTAATTATACAATTCATTTACTGTAAATAAGGCACATTTGAAAGGACATTTGAAAGGATATATGTAGTTCTTTAGGAATGGAAAAGCTATTTTTAACAAAATAAACATGTGAAAACATTATGATGAAAATCAGCTTTAGGGGGATAGAATAATTTGGGGCTTAATTTTCACTGGTATTAATTAATCAAAACTAATGTGTATTCCTCCCCCTAAGTCTAAAGACTTCTCTGACTCAGACACTAACTTATCTGGAAAGAGATGTCAGCAAATGATAGATGCTCTAGCAATGTAATGGAGATAGTCTAGGATCTATGGAGAGGCAGGTATGCTAAGATCCTAATCTAAGCAGAATCAAAAATAGATTTGGGCTGGAATATTCAAGTGGAAAGACCCTTTTAAATATAGATTTGGGACAGTGCTGTTGAGAGTACCCCCTGAATCTCAAACCTGTAAGGGAATTCTGTCCCCTTACATACTGCTGAAACAGAAGTATATTCTGTGCTATCCAGACCTCCCTGTAGTTCGGCATGACTTGTGTTATTTTAGTATATTCATTTATGAGAATAACAGATTTTAGGTTATTTTTATGTCTTTGACAAGAAGACAATCTTTCATTACATTAATTGAATAAAATGTAGCAGTCCCTGGAAGCTTTATGAATTTCACTCACCAGAGCAATTAATAGGGAATCTCATCTAGTGTGCATGGAGTGGGTGGGTTTGGAAGTTTTCGCTGAGGAACAGATAACTTCA
>NW_005324384.1:0-1508 GCF_000412655.1 Myotis brandtii | reverse complement strand
AACTAGAGGCCTGGTGCACAAAAATTTGTGCACTCGTAATAAATTCTTAGTTAAAAAAGTAAGCATTGTTCTAGCATTGAAGCATCACACATTTTGCTGGGTGGGGTGACATCCTACAGTACACCAACTGACTAGCTATTATTAAAGCACCACTGCTCAAATTTGTGATGACATAACTTTTCATCAGTATTTTCAACTAATTATAATAGTTTAAAAATAAAATGTGATAAATTTGCATGACATTTTCTTTGCACTACCTAATCCCTATACCTCTTGGTAGGCTGAGCATTCAATGAGAGTAGATAGAACTGGGTGCTAATGGATTCTGCTTCCCCACCGCACCTGTACTTTTCCACTGATAAGTACACTGTCATAATATAGTGTTAGAATAACAAAGTATTGTGTCTAAATCATTTTTTATGTACCCTGAAACTACTTGGCTCAGGTAGTTACTTGCAAGGCTAATAGATGTTTTAATAGGTTAAGTACCTTCCTGATTGAATTGGCTTTGTTCTCTTCCAATGCCATAAGTTGCACTCTTAATACAGACAATTTCTCAAAAGACCATGTTGTTTTGTTGTTTTTAAAAGTTATCTGCCATTATAAAAATAACTCCAAGCACAAGTCCTAAAATCATAGGTCAATTGTGTCACATGCAAAGGACATTCAGTACATTCTTTTGTCATATCTTAAAGTACTTCCTTTGTACTGAAGCAGAGACATAAAAAAGGTAAGTGACTTACTGAGATCATAAACAAAAACGATGATAAAAAAGAGAGAGAGAAGTGAATACCCAGCCCTGACAGTACAGAGGAAGAAGACTCTATCTAAAAGATAAGCCCTACCACATGATCACTAACATGACCCAGAAAGAAATGCCTGGCAATTTACAGGTGAATATGTTAGAACAAGAGGATAAAGGCTCAAGGTAACCACTACCTTGGAAGTTTACATCTTTCTTAAAAGAAAAAAAGACTGAAAAGACTGAGTTTTTAAATCCTCATTTTCAAAATAAAGAAGTTGAAGTCTGTTGGAAGCTGAAAAATCTACAGGTTACCCATGAATAATGGAATTAGAGACACCAGATCCTATAATAACATAGAAGCACTAGTCTAAGCAGCAGAGATTTGCTTAGAGAACCCAATGGTTTATGGAGAAACTCCAGTATAATGTAGAAAACAGAGAGAGAAAAGAAAAGATGGTGACTTGAGAAATGCATTAGGTTCCCTTTTATTCTTTAAGAACTGAAGTCAGTTCATTGGCAAAGAACCATAGGTGGAACCTTGGCCAACTGAGAGCTCAGTCATTGAGGTGGTGAGTTCTTGATGTGTCTAAAGAAAGATGAATCCCCAGTGGCATGATGATTTGGTCACCTGAAGCAGCAGTTCTGCTATGGGAATAGCTGCATTACATCATACAAGGTTCCCGAAAATTCAAAGGCCACTGACCAACACAGTAAGAGTGTTTCACAATGACACCAAGAAATGAGATCAAGAAAACACTCTGAA
>NW_005324383.1:0-1508 GCF_000412655.1 Myotis brandtii | reverse complement strand
AAAGAGTAGAGCGCTGTGTTCCCAAAGGCCATGCTTAGGAGAGAACCCTCCCAACCCCCCTCTCTCTGCACTCATCAGTTGAGTGCGCTGGTCTGAATTACCCATGAAGGGTCTACAGCACACAATTTGAAGAGGCTGTTTCCTGGCCCCTACCCTGAAGTGGCTGTGAAAGCATTAACGATTTCCCACTGCTTCCATGGTGACAGCAAGAGGGCTGACCATCGAGTGCTCATGTGGGGATGGGTGTGCGCGCCACTGTGTTTGCTTGAGCAGGTACCTGATGCATTGCTGAGCCTGTCACTTATCATTTAAGATGGAGCCTTGCCTCCCAGCATCAAACTAGATTGGATTTCCATAAAAAGAGTAATTCCTTCCTCGGCTTGTCAGAAGCCCTGCCCGAAGTTAGCAGCAAATGTAATCTTCTCTATAAATGAGAATTTCCCTCTGATGCATGTGGTAGTTGATAAAGACAGCAATTCACTTAGAGTCTCTCCATGTTTCTTTCTATATCATTCTCCTCCTCCCACCTCACGTTCATCTAACTAGTACTGAGGCAGCCCTGATAGATTTGGATTAGAATAATGGAGGAAGGTTCTAGTACCCCTTTACATGTTGGGTCTGGGAATCCTGACACACAGAAATGCCCCCCGTAATTGAGTTCTGCAAGTTGAGTGTTGTAGACTCCCTGTCAAGAAAGAGCCCTTCTCTGATTTCCCTGGGGCCTCAGAGACTCCCATTCTGGAGGGAGCACGAATGGACTGCCCTGGAATGAAAAGGAAGCCTCTGTGAGAAAGCCAGGAGTTCTGATTTCCAATCCTGACACCGTCTCCATTGTCTCCTCATTCTCACTCTCTGAGCCTCTGATCTTCTTCTGTGAGGTGGAGACCCCAACCCCTTTGAGCACAAAGGACATAAGAGGCGAGCATGAAAGCCCCGTAGATGTAAAGACTGGGTTAGTCTGAGTGTGTCAGCCTGGCCTTGGGAAATTTATGGCATGTCATACTGTTCTTGATTTGAGCCAAGAGCAATTTTCAAAGGACAAGAGTTGCAAATATTTTGGTTTGCAGTTTAGGTTCCATACTAGCCTTTCTGAATAATCTGCATTATAGTGTTATATTCTTGCTGGGGGAAACCTATATAATATCCACTGCCTGATGAACTAACATCAATTTTGTGATTTTAAAATGAGGCATTATTTAGTTATAACTGTGAGCGTTTAGGATTAAGTCCCTTTCCTCGCTTAGATCCAATTCCTTGTGAAAACAGCCAGTGGAAAGATTTATGACTGAGGCTATCTCAGGGGAGGATTTACTCCGAAAGTTCAGGGTTGGGGCAGATGCTGACAAAGTTATAAAACTGATTTTGAGGAAGAACTTGGCTGGCTTGTAAAGGAGTTTTCAACATGAATACATTATATTCCAAGAGGGGCAATCACATTGTTCTGAAAAGCAGCTTTATTTCCTATGGCATTATTCAATGAGAGACCCCCCACAGACATGTTTACTGGA
>NW_005324382.1:0-1508 GCF_000412655.1 Myotis brandtii | reverse complement strand
CCTGGTGGTCAGTGCACATCATAGCGACTGACCATTCTGCCATTCAGTCGATTCACATATTAAGGTTTTATTATATGGGATATACTTGAATAATATAGTGTGCATGTTACAAAATTTCCACAAAATGTTTTAATTTCAAATGAAATAAAAATAAACATAAGTAGAAGATCCAATATCTTCTCCCCACACTCCTTAATGGGAAGTACTTATTTAAGAGACACTGAAATATATAATCATGAAAAAATGAAGTAGTCCTATGAATACAAACAAGAAAAGGTATCTAAATAAGAAAAACAAAACATCAAACAGTATGTATAAGTTGATCGTATCTTTGTAAAGAATACACACATATATGCTTCTACACACATAAAATTTATGTAAGATAAAAGAAAATCTTAGAAATAGTTATCTCTATGCAAGAGAATTAGTCAGCTGGTAATATGAAAAACAGCTTTATTTATCTTTTTATTCCCTTCTATAACTTTTGAATTTCATATGTAGATGTTTTCGTTGTTATAATTTATATTTTAAACATTTAAAAAACAAATGCAACTTAATATAAAATAAAAACAACTCACTTAAAAATTAGCAAAGCATATGGAAAAGTAGTAATCATAAAAAATAATTAAAATGTTTCTTAAACATTTTTAAAATGTACAACCTCACTTACAATAAGAGAAATGTAAGTTGAAGCTACATAGAGATACCACTTCTTCCTTATCAGATTGGCAAATACCCTAGAGTTTGATAACACTTGGCAGGGGAAAAGTCACTTTCATTCATTGCTATTAAGATTGTAAATGGAAATGACCTTTTCAAAGGCCATTTGGCAATATCTACCAAAATGTAAAATGCACATACGCTTCAGCCCAGCAATTTCACATCTAGGAATTTACCACAGACATATGCAAATAACATGTCTGAGGTTATTTGTTTAGTATAGTTAATAATAGCAAATGATTGGTATTAACCTAAATGTCCATTAACAGGTATCTGGTAAAATAAATTATGGTAAATCCATTCTACATAGTATAATACATGTGTTAAAGTGAATAAGAACCTCTTTACATATATGTATATGAACTTAAAGACATATTATTGCATTTTTAAAAAGCAAGGGTAAAACACTACATGTTTTTTTAAAGGGGGGAGCTGTATATTGACATTTACTTATGTATATATAAAAATCACTGAAAGGAGATAGAAAAAAAAATAACTGCCAGTGGGAGCAAAAATGGATGATTGGCAGAGAGAGGGGGAAAGCAAATTCTTCAATCTCTACACTTTTATATGTTTTGATCTTTGACCCATGCTATTGTATTCTTTAAAATAAATAAAAAAGATAGTAGAATAACGATATTACTAACACTTAATAGTCACTTGCCTTGTGCTAGGTACTCTACTGTTTTCCATATTATTTTATTTTATTCATACATGTTACAGACAAGGACATTGTGGCCCAGGAAGGTTAAGGAGCCAAAGATCAGCCAGTAGTCAGGAGTGAGGCT
>NW_005324381.1:0-1508 GCF_000412655.1 Myotis brandtii | reverse complement strand
TATACCATAAATAGTTTATATATCATATGTACTAATATGCTTTATAAATAAAATATATGTGTTGTATATATTATATTTTCATTATAAAAAGAAAACTGTTTCTTTGCACTATTTCTAATATATTTCAAATATTGCAAATAATTGTTATTGATGCCTAAATCCTGGTGTTCTAACTCTGCAGGTATGTTTTTATTCTTTGCAGGGAGTACAGTTTGTTGCAGAAATTGGAATCAGTTATCAACTCTTACACAAAAGAAAAAGTGTGTCTGTTGAAATTACATCTATAGAGAGAGAGCCAAGGGACAAAGCACTCCTTCAAGCCATTTGACTTTCACAAAGAGATTTACACATTGAGTGTTTATACCTTTATATGAATATTTTAAAGGAACATTTTAAGTGCTTCAAACTACTTCAATACCTTCATTAGCATCTAACATACGACTGCAGTGTAATGGCCAGAAATATATATTTTAGAAATAAGCATCATCCAAACTGAGTTTACCAGTGGAGGTCAAGGAGAAAATTTTCTATGAAAAATAAAAAAAAGATGATTGAAATCTGAGAGAGGAAAAAAAATCATTTCACAATGTTTAGTCCCCATTCTTTGCTTTCCTTTGCTTCTGATCAAATATCAATGCATAATTAGAATGTCATGTTTAAAGCTTCTTAATATATTTGTTTATATTTGCCCCCAAATAACTCTAATATGTGACCTCATGTTCAGATTTCAGAAAAACAGTCATTAGACTAGTGCAGGCTGCAGGGTAGCTTTGTAGATTGGTTTCCAAAATCATTAGTCTGTCAAACACGTTGATGGGCCTGTAAAATGTGTTGACCCCGTGTGCAGTTATCCATGTCACCCCATCCACTGCTTCCTTGGCCCCATGTTTTTCTCCTGACCCTATGTCATTAGGCTAAAAGGATATAAGAAAACCTTCACCAAATAATGGGGACTCAAAATTTTACCCCAAAATCTCAGCATTATGAGGGAAAATGAATGATGAACAAATGGCAAGTTAGTGAGTCATTAGTAGTTTAGTCGCCTTCATGTGGCTTTCCTTCTGTGTCCCATTTCCTAGTGATTTGGTGACTGTCAATACTTCCACTTCAGAGCGGAGGAAACTCAATTAGTATAATGGTTTAAGGACACTGACATAGCTGGCAGGCATAAGCAGGTTGGAATCCCAATTCTGCTACTTAATAGCTTTGTGGTCCCAGGAAGGGTTGTTTTGCTAGTTAGATTTTAAAACTTTAGCATCTTATTTTCATTTTAGGTAAAAGTAGAAGGGAAAATATCACCTACCTCAATAGCGTTGTGGCTAGAATAAGGGCATGTGCTCAAATAAATGATCACATCAGGGGGTAGCACTTTTCTAGTAAGACAATAATGAAGTGTTTGTGGTGGTTTGTTAGAAATGCTGGGACTTGTCCAAGGCCACACAGCAGGTAAAAACGGGTCAGGACTCAGAGTGAGGTTTGCTAAGACTTCGGTGCTTTTCCCCATGAGA
>NW_005324380.1:0-1508 GCF_000412655.1 Myotis brandtii | reverse complement strand
TACCATGTATTCATGCCACTTCAGAAATTGGTGGTTTTGACTGGTGAGGTGATGATAGCTCAGTCCTGGAGGCTTTGCTGTGAAAACTTCTGTAGCTCCTGCCCCCACCCCATCCCAAACAGGAAGAGGGTGGGTGTCCTGGCTGACAAGCTGCGTATAACAGCTGCCCATCGCCAGACCACAAGTTCTCAGAGCAAGGTGATGTCCTCTTCGATTTGTAAAGGCACATTCAGACTTGTATCTCTTTCAACCTAAAAGTTCCTTCAGTGCTAAGGCCACCTGGAGCAGGAAGGTGGGCCACCCCCCACCCCCCCGGTGTGTTAGTCCCACCCCAGGAATGATGAATTCTCACCTTCATTTACACTATACTCATGTTTCCTAAACCTTCGTCATTTAACTACTTTTAAAACTTTTATAATTTATCTATATCAACTAATTTTATAACTAACTTTTTATAACTTTATCTATAGGACAAATTCCACCAGTGCTATGCTTCAAATTTTTCTATAAACTGTCCTTTTTAATTTGGCTAAATCCTAAAACAATCATCCCTACAAAACCTCTAGTTTGGTGTTAATTTCTTGGAGATGTCTTAAAATAACAAGGAAGATATACGATTTAAAATACACACCGTGGGGTTGTACATCCTGATCTTACCACCCACCTGGGTGCCCCGTCCCACACGTGGGGACCCACTGCCATTCTCTATTGGGCCTGTTCCCACCGACTTCAAGTCCAGCCACATGGAGTTTAAACGACCACTGTTGTATTTCCCAAACATATGTTTCCCTGCTGTGGACAAGCTCACCTGGCGAGACCAGAGTCCCCATTAGACAGTAGGTGGGAGCCTAGGTTTTGTTTTCACGAGCAGATACTACTCTGTATCATGTTCCGAGATCCCTGCATGTTCCATCAGGGTCCCAAGACTTGTCCTGTCCTCTCTCCTCGGAAACCTTCCCGCCACACGTGGGACATGTTAGTGGCTCCCAGGGTGAGGGACTGCCTTGCGGCTGAGGGGGAAATTCTCTCCTGGGCACCTGTGATTTATTCTTTCTCTCTCGGGAAGCACTTCCTGCAGTATTACCAGCGCACTGTGTCCTCTCCCTCAGTCTCCAGGAAACCTAGAATCGTAACTCTCTCCCCTGTGGGTGAATATTCTCTTCTCACACAACGGCTAATTCGTGTCACATATCAGCACTGTTCTAACATTTTATACATGATCATTTATTTACTTATCACAACCTTATAGCGCAGGAAACTGAAGCACAGAGAAGTTATGTAACTTGCCTGGCTCCAACAGCTGGGCTTCAAACCCAGACTGCACAGCTCTCGAATCTTTGGCCTTACCCATTATGCTCACCGCCTCTCGTAATAAGGCAAGTGCCACGGAAAACAGCAATGATTCTAAAGTTCACAGTACTTGCCTTATTGCATGTTTACTGTGCACCATGTGTCAACTTCATTCATCTACACACACCATGAAGCAGGCACTCTCGTTGGCATGGAGG
>NW_005324379.1:0-1508 GCF_000412655.1 Myotis brandtii | reverse complement strand
GAGAGAGAGAGAGAGACAGACAGACAGACAGACACGCAAGAAGAGAAAGCCCAAGGAGTCAGGGTTTCCAAATCTCCAGCTTTTTCCCTACTTAGCCTGATGCCCCGAGCCAGAGTTAGCATTCTCCTCAATAACTGCTTCTAAGATCAGGTCTGAGGAGTATATTCGGAGATAAGAGATGAACCAGATGTGGAGATAAAGTATTCTCTACTTGCATTCACACACCACTGACATTCAACCTCCTCTACCTGCCAAAGGGGAATAGAACTTCCTGATTTGATGTAGAATGACCCAGATATCACCAACCAGACCTCTGTCCTTCCACCTTCCTGATCTGCTGCAATCCACATTTCATTGTGGGGAGAAACAGAAGCCAGCTAGGGTGGGCCAAGGATCTACTTAGTCTGACTGCTATTATGAGTTTGTTCCAGAGCTAGGGGAAGGGAGAATCCATTTTCATTACTCAGCTGGAAGTGAGTTTTACCCCTCCACGCCTCCATCATGGTTCACCTGGAACAGAAGATCCTACTGACAGCTAAAGGTAGCCCAGGAAGATGGCCAGAGTGGTCGTTTTAATGCACTAAGAAAAAAGGAACGAAATCAGAACTGAGTCAGATGTGTTTTTTATCTTTTTTATTTTAAAATGATTATGGATTCACAGGAAGATGCAATAGTAGTGCAGAGAGGTCCCATGTACACTTTAACCGGTTTCATCCAATGGTTCCAGCTTACACAACTCAGATGTAGCTTTAAAACCTTCTGTGACTACATCTAGGCCCACCTCACCTATTTTGTCAGCAGCAGATCTTAGAGTCTAGAGAACATCAGGAGGAGCTTTGGGAACAGGATGCAAGAATCTTGGGAGGAGCGGGGATAGGCCAGAAAAAATAACTTTAAACTTCAGTGAGCCAAGGTGAGAATTGTGGAAAAGAAGTTGGAGAAGACAGGGTGACTAAAGGAGGCTGGGAGTGTAGGGGAGAGACACTGGGTTCCATGGTAGAAGGAGAGAGGAAAGAACAGGTTACATGAAGAAAATGATTTCATGGAGAGGAGCAGACAGGGAACTGCGAGGGGGTTCTAGGGATATGAGGCTAAAATTCACCTGAAGGTCTCAGGGAGGTCCCTAAAGCTAGGATATCCATTATGTGGGTGAGTGGAGAGAGTCATAGGGAAATGGGGAAGACTGAAAAGAGAAGGGTGGTGGGGATAGGGAGTCGAAACATCGAGCTGGTGCCTGTTGCCATGGTGTGAGCTGAGGCTCTGGGCCTCCATCCAGGATTCAGTATCTGGCCCAGTGGATGGACAGGCACTGCCAACTGGACACACTAGGCTTCTTGGGTGGGTAAAACTGTCTCTGGGAGAGGGCGGATGATGCGGAAGAGGAGAGGTAAACAAGCTGGAAAGAGCCTAAAAGACGGTATGCTTTTGCATGGTGACTAAAGCTCTGAACATTTTTTCTACCTCCCTGGTCTCTTTGGAGGGAACCCTGCCTACCTTCAAAGTCAGGG
>NW_005324378.1:0-1507 GCF_000412655.1 Myotis brandtii | reverse complement strand
GTTACCCATGGATAGAGGCTTTTGAGGAAACACAATTCTGAGGCAAGGCCAGCAAGAAAGACTTCTTTCCATTGATAACATAGCCTTTCATGGAAAACCCTTAGCAAACAGATGGGCCTTGGACTCTGTCCAGGGCTCCACAGAACTGCTAGAGCCAACTGTGGCCCCGAAGCAGACAGAGGGTTTCCATTTAGACTGATGTTGTGTCAGGAAAACACTCACCTCACAGAGGATACTCTTGTGCTTATGCCTCATGAACTTAGAGCAGTTAAATGTTATTTACTAACTGTATTCTAAACAGTACAACTATCTCAAACTCAACAGCAATATACTCAAATGCCCAGCTCCTATAAACATCTAAAACTTACTGGCGGTGGGTTAGGCTCCATTCAACTCTTTCTTAATTGTTTGTGAATATCTATGTTAAAAATTTTTTCAGCTCTGATTTGAAGAAGTACCATTATCTCACATTCTGCAGCTATCACGAATCAGAAAGTTACCTTGGAATATTATTTATTCATGAAATAAATCTAAAATCAGTGATACAATTAAAATTTGCGTTGTATATCAAAATAACCAGAAGCCAGCTATTAATCTTTTGTTCTAGCCTCTAAACACTATAGACAGAGTGGTCCGAAGACTTAAGTTCATTTCTTGGCTCTGTTATTTATTTAGCTCCCTGAGCCCAAGGCCACGCAAAGTGAGTCAGAACTAAACCCCAGGCACCGTGCCTCTAGAACACCTGAGCTTGCCTACTAAGCTACACTGCCTCACTGTAGAATGTAACAATTCATACATGTGAATTCCTCCCTTCCCCATCCCACACACCCTGAGGAGAGAGGTCCATTGACATCTGAAATATAGTCACAAAGGAAAGTCTCTAAGATTGCAACTCAGTGATGTTAAGTTTATCTTTTATTTCTGAAACCCTCTGACAAGATCTTTAATTTATCAAAATGTAATTACTTGAAAACTGCAGAGTGGAGAGGAATCATATATATATACACTTTTAAAAGAAGTTGGCTGTTTTAAAATCAGCAATGCATATAAATGCTGATTCCTGGAATTCTCAAGTACACCTTAAGCATGTTTTTGTTTTGTTTTGTTTTGAAACAGGAATACAGCCTATCATTGTAAGCCTGTTGGAAGAAATTGCTGTTATGGTCAGAGGGCAGCAAAAGGAAAGAGAGCACAAATCTGGATCTTTCTTCTCAATCCAATAAATGCAAGCAGATACATTTTCAAATTCCTCGTACGAATTGGACCCCCATCCTTCAGCAGTGGCAAGAGTTGCTCTGGCCTTGTTTTGAATGTGATCACGAGAAAGGACAGGGTGTGCCTAACTGGATTGTTCACGCACTGTGCCAGGTACCCCTTCAGTGTCTCTTTTGAACTGTCGGCTCTTGGCTCCAGTAACACAAGCAAAACACTACATATTGTTTGTGGTAATTTATGGACAAGGAAATCTGGTTTCATTTGGTTTTCTTTCTTCCTTTCTTTTTTTTTT
>NW_005324377.1:0-1507 GCF_000412655.1 Myotis brandtii | reverse complement strand
CCTAGTGCAGCTGTTAGGACTATTGGTTGTGGGCTCCATTCCCAGAGGCCAGATTTGGTAGGTGTTGAAAGCCAAGGCAGGAAAAGCATAGGTATTAGGTAATCACTCAACACTTGGTTGGGTTTGGCAAACACTGAAGCCTGTTCTATTCCAGGTCTGGATTGGGTCCTGAATACATAGATGAATCAGACACTGTCCTTATCCTGATGGGAGAAGATAGGGTTAGGGTTTAATGGAGGATACTGTTATTGAAGGAAATAATTTCAGTTGAATGTGTAAGGGCACTAATAAGTTATGATTCGGGGGCAATGAGAGCAAGGTAGGGGAGCATCCTACAAAGCCTGGATGTCTCTGCAGGAGTTGGAAGTCCTCATCTTGGGACAAAGAGGCATTTGAACTGTGTCATGAAGGAAGGATTGAAATTAACCATTCAAGGACAGGGAAACAGGCTTTCCAGACAGAGTGACCTGTGGAGCAAAGATATAGCTAGGAAACTGCTCTCATTACATGTTACTTAGGTTGACACAGTAAAGTTTGAATGTGGAGGTGAGGAGTTAAGGAGGAGACTGGTGAGATAAGGGCAGGATTATGAAAACCTTTGAATGTCATAGCTAAGAACTAGTACTTATTCTATTGGGGACTTTAGTGTGGTGGGTGGTGGTGAAGGGCGCTGGGTCTTGAATCGCATTGCCTGTATTTGCTTCCTGACTGTACCACGTATTGGCTGTGTGCCCTTAGGCAAGCTACTTAACCTCTTTATGAGTCTGTATCTTTTCTCCAAATTGGGGAGAAAAGAGCCTGGAAGGAAGCACAAGAACACAGATAAAAACATCTAGCAAAATTTGAGGTGTATTAATATTATGTGGTGATTAACTTAATACATGTCAAGCAGTGCCTGCCACATAGAAAACATGCAAATCAAAACTATTAGCCATAGGTAGTAGGGAACCTTAGAAGGTTTTAAATGGATGATAACAAAATCAGATTTGTACTCTAGGAAGATCACACTTGTTTGTGGCCAATGAGGAAGATGGATTAGGGGACAAATTCTGGATTGGGGAGAACAGAAGATTATTATAGCATGGGAGAGGAGATGAGGCCTGAACAAGGACAGCGGCTGTGGAGAGGAGAGGACATATTTGAGCCCCAAGGGTCCCTTGGCCCTGAGCCAGCTTCCTCACCATCTCTACAGCTCTCTCAAGATGTATCCTGATATTCTTAAAAAAAAAAAATTAACTCACTTTACAATACATGTCCATTGAAGGAGAATTGAAAAATAATAGAATTAAAAGAAAAACAAAACTCACCTATAATATACCACTCAAAAATAACTACTATTAACATTTTATGGAATTTCCTTCTTGTCTTTGAGTATGTGTTTACCCTTCCTCACCACCAACCCTCATCCAAATAGAGGAGAAACATCAGGTTCATTCCAGACACACACTTTTACGTCCTGTTTTTTTTAAGTATAATATTGGTGTTTTTCTTCCTTTTTTTTTTTTTT
>NW_005324376.1:0-1507 GCF_000412655.1 Myotis brandtii | reverse complement strand
GGTGGGGAGATTGTCTTGGTCTCTGTTTACTCCCCGTGCAGGGACAGGTGCTGAATAAATGGTTGACCTGGATGCCTTGAAGTGACAGGTGAGAAAGGGTTCTTCTCTCTTCCCCAGAGGTGGGAAAAGTCAGTGTGATACTTGAGGCCTGTGTAGGGGTGGCCCTGTGAGGTTCTAAGCCTGGTGGCCTGCCTCTGTAGTGTAACTGGGCTATCTCCTGGGAGGGGCAGAGTGTAGTTTAGATGCCCAACTCTGTTCTGAACACAAGTGCCAAACTCATTTGCAGGTGAAGGGAGTGCCCGTTTAAAGGCCAAACTGGTAATTAAATTCAAGCAGAGGGATGGTGAAGGTGGAGCTAACTCATTTATTAGCATAGAATATGATCAGCCTAACTCACATAAATGTAGATTGCTGTGGTTTGTCCTTTTCCTAACTGCAAAAACAGCTTTGGAGAGAGGCTCTTGGTTATGAGTTTGTCCATGAGCTTAAAGATCTCAAAATGCCAGAATATGTCATATCTGTAGGCTTTAACCTTTAGTTAATTACAGACTTTTATCTCCGTAGATGTGAAGTTAATGAGTATCTTGGTTTGGGCTCTGAGTGCTCTGCCCAGACCCCTGTTCCATAGGGCTTCGTCACGTCACTGCCTATTATTGGTGTGAAGCCTCTGTTTTTTCAGAGGCCTATTTCCACCAGAAGATTCGCACCGTAAGTGTTTCCACAGGAACTGCCCTCTGCCAGTGTCATTGTTGTGGCTGTATGGCAGAGCCCACAGGGCGGAGGTGTGTTAGCCCTCATTGAACATGCGACAGATCTTTCCATCTCTCACTGCAAACTTTCCAGTGTGTTCTGGTCCACCGTGGAGTCTTCAAACCAGTTTTACTGATTACCATATGAAAACTGGTAACTAGATATCTTAAATCGTCCGTTGAAGACTGGCATCGAGGAGGGTAATTTAGTGTTTAACATGAGACAATGCCATGTAGAAGGCGTTGAGATAGAACTGTGTGTAGCATCACTGCTAAGACAGCCAGAGAAGCATACCTATGAGTAAGGCAATTTTGTCCCTCTCACCTTCTCCACGGACCAACAGATATTGTTCCAAATGAATTACTCGGTTCATTGATTCTTCTCACACATATTTCTTGCTTTTACTCTTTCCCGAGTGTTTGCAGGATGGCCTGGCATAGTCACCTGTAAACTAGACTTCATGTCACTGCCAGGTTGTCATTACAGTGGAACAATTGCCAAAGTGATCTCGTTATCTGGGTTGATAAGTCAGAGGGATGGTTTGGAGGCTAGTGTCCTGTCTCAAGAAAGGTTTACTACAACTTCTATTAAGAAATGAATGAATCTCAAATGATTATACCCCAAGTGAGAGAGCTTCCAAAAGAATGGTCCTGAAGAAAAACAGCTCGTTGAAAAAGAAGACACTAGATTGGATAGAGAAGACTTACGTGTTCAGACCCATTGCTTCCTCTTATAAACCTATGAAAAGACTAGACCA
>NW_005324375.1:0-1507 GCF_000412655.1 Myotis brandtii | reverse complement strand
GACGGACACCTCTTGTTCAGATGAGCGAGGTCAGAGATGGTGTTCATGCCTTTCGGAGCTCTGGGCTGTAACCCAGCACCCACTCCGAGGCCGCTGCTCACACAGGCAGAGGGGCTCTCCCACCGCCTGCCCTGCCACAGGAGATGGAGGCTGGCAGCATGGCCGCCTCCTCCGGGGGACTAATTCCGAGCCCCGGCTCTCCCTGCAGGCGGCATCCCCTTTGTCCTGACCGGCGAGTTCTTCCAGCAGTCCCAGCGGCCGGCGGCCTTCATCGTGGCAGGCACCGTCAACTGGCTCTCCAACTTCGCCGTGGGCCTCCTCTTCCCCTTCATCCAGGTCTGGCTGGCGGGGGCCTCTTGCCCAGGGGTACCCTCTGATTTGGCAGCCCTCAGAGTGAGGGGCGATTCACAGAGCAGAGGCTGGCCTACCCACTGGAGACTCGCGCTGTTGGCCTAAGGAAGGGAGAAGTGTGCCTCGGCCCAAACCTTTAACCCTTCTCCCTCCTGCACCTTCCAGGAGCGAACCCTAAATGCTAAGGGCTGCTTCAGAGGGAGTGAGCCTCCTGTCATGGAGGGTATGCAAGGAAACCTGGGTAGAATCTCAAACCTGCAACCTGCTCATTGTTTTTGCTGTGTCTGTCACTGTGTGATCCCTATACAATCATGCAGCGAGTAACAGCATGTTGCAAGGGGGATCCCCTTCATTCCCACGGGCTCACTTTCAGCAGGGCGGGCGCCCACTAGGCTGGAGCTCCAGGAGCCACACAAGAAACATGAACGGGTGCGGGGGGTCGGAAGAGGTGGGGAGGAATTCCAGCCAGAGCCCCTCTGCGGGGACCCCCTGGGTCAGTGTAGCGCGTCCATGAAAAGCTGCTGGGCTCTGAGAAACAGGGGCTGTGACAAGGAGGCACTGAGGATGTGGCGGGTCTCAGTGTAGGACAGGGAACCCCAATAAAATGCGTGGGTCCCCTTCCTGCTTCTCCCAGGTGGTCACCAAGCCCTCCCGGGGAATCCTCTGGAAACAGGTCTTGGGGCGCCTAGAGGAGAGGCACGTCCGGGGGGCCCAGCCCCCAACAGCTGGAACCCTGAGAGTCTTTTACTTGACAAACATTTATCGAGCAGCTACATGCACCAGGCTCTGCGGGCACAGGAGCTGCCGAGGTGACGGGTGCAGCCGGTCTAGTGCAGCCGGAGGGGCCGTTCTCGTCCGAGCATTCGCCGCCATAACCAGGATACGTGAGCTAGAGGGACCGCATTCCGCACTTCTCTCTTCTTTGTGCAAGGCTGCCTCAGAGTAACCACCAGTGAGCTATATCGTCTGCATATTAGGAAAAGTGATGTTATCTGGGCCTAGTAACGTTCCATATTTTTCTTGCGAATTGAGGAATTCTACTTCCTTTTGACATCACACTTTTCTCACGTGTGTATTGGAGGGAAGGAAGAATGTGGTTCATGGAAAATATGAACTTAAGATGACGTTAGCTAGCCCAGCCAGTGTGGCTCAGTGG
>NW_005324374.1:0-1507 GCF_000412655.1 Myotis brandtii | reverse complement strand
AGGACCAGCCCCCATCAGGTAAGCGTAAGAAGAAGAACAACCAGGGCCTGATCTGATTCTCTTGTTCACTCTCTACTGGGCATTTAGAAACCGACTGGTGTGAGGATATTCTGAGATCGCTGGGCAATCTGACTGAGAGCAGGAGCCAGGAAGGCCCCAGCAGGGAGATAAAAGACTCCTGCAAGTAAGGACATGTGAGAATTTAAGTTGGAAAAACGTGCCCTCTAAGCTAGTAATCTTAAAAGTTGGCATTTAACGGAGTACCTACAATTTCCTAGGCACTATTCTAAACCTATTGTAGGAATTCATTCTTGTAGTTTTAATAATCTTATCAGGTAAGTAATAACATCCCATTGTATATCTAAGGAAAGTGAGGCAAGAGAGACTAAGTAAGGCCCAAGGTCACATAGCTAGTATGTCAGTGCTAGAGCTAGATTTGAACCCAGACAATCTGGCTTCAGCATCCAGACTTATTTTCACCAAACACTGGCTGGCAATCATGCTAGTTATGTTGGAGGGAGTGAGAGAATCACATTTAATCCTGACAGCTTCCCTGTAAAGTCGGCAAGGCAGGGATCATTGTCCACGTTGCAGATTAGAAAACTGATGCTCAGAGAAGGTGAGTGACTAGGTTCATTTCAACCAGCCAGACTATGGTGGAGCAACGGTTTGGACTGAGGTCCTCTGGGCCCAGTCCTGTGCCAATTCGATGTCTCCGTGCTGCCTTCCACAGAAGTGCTTTTGTTTCCTGAGTGACTGCCTGAGCGTGTATTCTGGGGACATGGGGCATGCCCAGGAAAAGGGAGGGGAGGCTGGGGCTGAGGCATTGCTGCATTTACTGCCGAAACCCTTCCATCCTCTTAGGGCAGCCAGGGGTTTTTACTCAATGGAACCACATTTGCTGAGCCCCCGCTCTATGCCAGGATTGCAGAGGGACAGGGAGTTCTATCTTTGGGGATGTCCCGGTCACTAGAGACCCCTTCCACACAACCATCACCCTTTCAAACGCCTGCGAATGATGTCCTGGCTAAAGCCATACAACCGGTTGAGAATAACACGTGGGTGCACGAGAAAGCCCAGAGACGCTGGGTTCCAGCTCCTGCCTCACCTAATAAATGGTGTAATTTGTCTGGGCGTCAGCTTCCTTCTCTGTAAAGTGAGAAAATTGGGCTGAGCCATTTCTAAGATGCTGTCATAGACTAACTTTCTAAGAATCTACGATTTCCTAAATGAGTGTCCATGCCTTAATCTGCGACGGAAATTGATCTGTGAGGATCATGCTTGTGTGGTGACAATGCAGATTTTAACTAGTGGTCTCACAGCCACTCTGAGATCAGTATGATTCTCATTTTTCAGGGGAGGGCACTGGACTTGGAGGATTAAGTTCTGACCCTGTAACCCCACAACTGGTAAGATTTGAACTCAGGTCTGACTGATGCCCTAGCCCAGCAGTCACCAACCGGTGGTCCACGGACCACTGGTGATCTGTGAGGTCTGAAAGGTTGGC
>NW_005324373.1:0-1507 GCF_000412655.1 Myotis brandtii | reverse complement strand
TACAACTTAACAAAAGGAAGACAAACAATCCAATGAAGACATGGGCAAAGGACCTAAGTGGACACTTCTCCAAAGTGGGCATACAACAAGCCAAGAGACAAATGAAAACACGCTCAAAGTCATTAATCACCTGAGAGATGCAAGTCACAGCGACAATGAGATAACCCCAACTCAAATTTAACGGGTAATGATAGTAGGACTCCTGCTGTCAACCACTATGCTCGATATACCATACAATGGTATGCTAAAAGTCCGTTTTAAACAATAGCTAGGCGTTCATGTGTGTGCATGCACTTAGGCATTCTGTGTGGTTGTGCGTGCACATGTACCCACACATACACATTAGGCCGAGTTGCATAATCTGGAGGAACTGCGAGTGGGTGGGTGTGATTGGCATGTGTGAAATTGAATTTAATATGAGATTCTCTGTCTTAGGTAAAATATTTGGAAGAACGTAGATAGCGAAAAGCTGTCTAGCTTGGTGAAAAAATGGCTTGTGTGTTCTGGGAGCAAGAGGTCTGAATGTTAAAATCTCATGTAAATGGCAAAACACATTTAGAACAAGGCTGGAGAATTTGATTTTAGTGGGAAAGCTTTAATTTGCGTATAACACGAGGTACATGTTATTAATTGCACCAAAGATAACATACTAATTAAAAGGTTCATGCATCGCTGTCAGAGGTTAACTGCACACCGACAGGCTTGGAATAGAAACTAATTATATTATGTTCTCTAAAAGGAGTATTTTTACCCACTCCTCTAAGATACCTTATTATACTGCTGTGTGGGTTTTTTTTCCCCCCTTAGCTTGGAAAGAAATCTTTGAGATGTTCTTTATAATAAAACTGCAATGATAAGCATTCGAACCCCATGACGACGCTATATAAATAGCTTTACTTGCAACATTAGCTGCAAGCATAGTTATAGAGGTAATTCGCAGTAAACCGTTATTCATGTTTGCCACTTAGAAGAAAGATACACAAAGTGGATCTTTCCCTAAACTTCATTATCCTAGGTTGAAAGAACAGCGCAAGACGCAGGAATTCTGGAAATACTCTAATGCTCCCATTTCAGTTACTTTATCAATAACGATCTCCATTGGATTGTTAGTAGGCCAGCGATTTGGGCCTGTTCACTCTTTTATTGCATTTTAAACCTCTTAATGGTCATATCTGTAAGTATACATGTATATATAACTGTGCATGTGGATTTAATTTGTGAAATCTACTTTATAGGCAAGAGTGCAAGTGAGGAGCACATTTAAAGACTAACCATAAAGCAATCACCTGTTGGCCCAACTCCCAACTTCATTGAACGTGATGTCCTTCTCAGTTGCAACTTCCTACACCCCCACCCCCAGAAGCAGTCACATCTCTGAATTTTATATTGATCATTTCCTTGTTTATTTCAACAGTTTGAACATACATCTAGTTACCCCCTCAACACTAATGTTGTTCAATTTTGCGTATTTCTGATCTCTGTGATAAGGAATGATATCGTACATTTT
>NW_005324372.1:0-1507 GCF_000412655.1 Myotis brandtii | reverse complement strand
ACTGCTTTATTCATTTCCAGTTCATGGAATAGAGAGCAATATGACTTGAAAATAATGAACGGCCAGGGAATCATTTCTCTAATTTGATTTGAGAGCTGAGAGTTTAAACTAATTATATCCTATTTTCCCTTTCTGATTGAGCTTGGAATTTGGAGTCAACCAAAAATGGACTTGAAAACAGCTCTGCTTTTCACACCTACAAACTTATTTAACTCCTCTAAGGATCAGTTTTATCTGTAAAATGGGGAAAATATTAACATCTCCTCATTGGACTATTATCTGATTCACTGGGATAATGTGCTTTGCCCAGTTCCAGGTACATAGTAAATGTCTGAAAAATGGTAGTATTATTGGGAGTTTCTGTGTGGTTCCTCTCCAGGAGGTTGTCATCTCACCTATGGCAACAGGGTGTTAGGAAACGAGCGTTTTCCAGCACCCTCTATAAGAATGTAAGTGGATCATCTCTCGTGCATAGCTCCTCTTGCCTAAAAATAGAACACCTTCTGCTTTGTGTCAGGAACTATCATTATTCCATGGCTTTGCTGAAAGTCACAGACAGCTCAGCAGAACCACTGTGTCTGCAGCTTGCTCTCTGACCCCCTAAAGAACCCCAAGGGCTAAGTTTCATTCCACTTGCTGGTATATCAGACTACACATCCCTACAGCTCTCCTTGTCTCTTATAGCTCCTACCACACTAAGAAACAGGTATACATATATCACTCTTCTCTAAAGAATAGGAGATGACAGAAACCATCACGCTTATGATAATTGATCTACCAATTTATTCATTGCCATGAAGTGACTAATTATAAGAAGCTTACAAACACACTGAAAAACAATTAATGCTGGTTGGAAAATTTGTGTTTTGTTTTCTTCCTGTGAGTGAGGCAGCAGCCCAGGCAGACAGGGATTGGTAGTTTGCATACTGTTGAGTAAATACTAATATTTGGCCCTGATACAAAATTTAATTCAAAAGAGAACTGTTACCATTTTTACCCCTAACTGTAAGGATCATGGATTTGGCTAAGCAAAGGAATAATTTAAGGCTTAATAATGGTAAATTAAAAATAATGATGATAAAAATGATTATAGCTTACATTTACTGAGCATTCACTATGTATCAGCCATCATATTACCAGATTAACATGTACTAAAACATTTACTTTGGAGAAACCTTAAGAGGTACATATTATAATCACACTTTATAGAAGAGGGAAACTGTGATGCTGGAATTTTGAGTACCATGTCCGATGTCCCATAGCTTGTGGGCGACCGAGGCAGGAACTCAGCACTGACAACCTAGCTCCTGATCCACAGAATGAGCTTCCATGATGCTCAACACTGGGCTCAACAAACTTTTTCATAAAGTGCCACATGGTAGCTATTTTAGGCTCTATGAGCCATGATGTCTCTGTAGAAACTAGTCGGCCCCACTGGCAGAGTACAAAAGCAGCCACAGACAATAGAGAAGTGAATGAGCTTGGCCGTGTTACAATTAAATTTCAC
>NW_005324371.1:0-1507 GCF_000412655.1 Myotis brandtii | reverse complement strand
TTATAGTAGATATATATTAAGTAAGCATAGTTTTGATCATAGTGAATATGCAATTTCTCTCCTAACCCTAATGTTTGAATATTATCTGAATGATAATTTCTGATCTTTTGTCATAAAAGATAATGTGTTAGTAAATACTGTGGTTTGAATATTTCCTTTGGAAAGCCAGTTTTTTGTACTACTATAAGGTAACAATTTAGAGCTGAAAGTGCATTTAGAAATCATTTAATAGAAACCCCTCATTTTATAGGTGAGCAAACTGACTTGAAATTTAAGTGACTTAGTTTTGAATATAGGTAAATTGATTTTGATTTAATGATTTTGATCTAATGTCTTTTTTCTTCATTATTTTGAAGTTTTATTTTCTTCGTCATAGACAGTTAATTTATGCTTTTTGTTTTACACTTTTCAGAAAATGTTTGGTATAGATGAGCTGGACAAGGGGAAAGAATTTAAAGTGACTTTATTCATTTAAATTCCCTTTTTTTTGGTACTCCGTTTTTGCTCATATAAGGCTTAAAGGAACAAGACCAGAGAGATGAAAATAGAAAGGTGGGAGCAACTCTGAGAAACTTGCAGTTGAGTGTGTCATAATAAGTCCTTTTAACTGGTTTCTTCCCATTTGAGTTTGAGAATGAATTGAATCCTAATTATTTAATTCTTTCTTAATGTCCCTAGGTATGCTGGTGCCTTGAGAGCTTCAGGGGAAATGGCTTCAGCACAATATATTACTGCAGGTCAGTATCTTAAAAATTTATATTTTTTAAGAGAGAGTATAATATTCAGTAAATGTTATTTTTACTCACAGTTTGTTTAGTGCCTTTCAATTTACAAAATGTGTTTTCTAAAGCATTACCTCATTAAAATTGGTCTACTTACTGTAAACATCTGGGGATTTATTTTATCATCCAAATTATAAACCAGTGATATGAGAATTTTTTGGAAACCAATCTTTGGATTAAATTATAATTTTGGCTTTAGGTTTATTAGTATAATATAGCTTTAGGGATATCCAGGGATAGGTTTTATTATAGTTGATGTGATCATTATAAAAGAGAATCCTGGTGGGTATTAGTGTAAGGAAGTGGTGTATGAGGAATGAGGAGACATGGAAATTCTTAAATGATAGAAATAACTTATTTCTTCCTTACATGAGGCCATGTATCCCCCTGTCTCATTTTGGGACAACTTGACAAAATGAGTACCCTCTTGTTTTTTTGTTTGTTTTTTTATTGATTTTAGAGAGAGGGAGAGCGAGAGAGAGAAATATCAATGCGTTAGAGAAACATCAATAGGCTGCCTCCTACACGCCCCACCCCCTAACTGGGGAACCAACCCACAACTCAGAAATGTGCCCTGACCAGGAATTTAGCAGGTGACGGTGACCTTTAGGTGCATGGGACAATACTCATCCAACAGAGTCACATCGAGCAAGGCAAAATGGATACCCTCTTAAATCATTGGGCTAGGTCACTGATGGCGAACCTTTTGAGCTCGGTGTGTCAGC
>NW_005324370.1:0-1507 GCF_000412655.1 Myotis brandtii | reverse complement strand
AAGAAGAAGAAGAAAGCCAATCTGTGCCACTATTCTCATTCATTTCTTAAAAATAGTTAACAGATGACTGGGTTACTGTAGCAACACACTGTGAAAGTTCAGTTTACATCATAGCATTTAAATGACAACCTAGCCTTTGGGGGATGGTAGCAGCAGTCATCGGTGGGTACTATCCCACTGTGTTGTAAGTGCCTTTGATCAGCTTGCTTTCCTAACACCCAGTTGAGGTACCCTGTGTTGATAAGAAAGACTGGTTGGAATCTCCTCTAAAAAACTGCCTCTACTGGTTCATCAGGGAAGGCCGTGCATATCTATGCAGTCTGATGAGTAAAGTTGAGCTTTGGAAGAGCCAGTAATAAGCTTGCTGATGTCCTCCATGACATGTACATGTAGCCTTGTACATGCATACATGTAATATACATGCATGCATGATAGGCATGACTTACATGTACATGCGATGAGCTTGTAATGTAACATCTACCACTAACCCAATTCAAGCCTTTTATATGGGTCAATCAAGGGGGTGGGTAAAAACTAACTGTGCCTTTGACTGGAGCTGGAGGCTGTGGCTCTGGGTGACAGTCTCGCCCTCACAGAGACCCAAACCCTGTGATTGACTGTAGGAGCTCTGAACCAATGGGCTCAGCACTATCACAAGAAAAGTGAGAAGTAAGTCTTCAGGGCATATTGGTAAGTGCTAGCCAGATAACATGGATGTTGCTACATGGCATCTCAACAATTGCCTTCCAATTCCAGTGCTTAAGCAGTATGTCAACAGCACTCGGCAAAATGGTTTCTCCAACGACAGTGCATGTATGTATGATAAGAAAATGCATGAGGCTGCCTGGGGCTGCGGGGGCTCCGTCTAAAGTCCTGAATTCTCCTTTTGGATTCTTTCTATTAGTAGATTTTGGAGTGAAAGGTGATCTTTAAGCAAATGCAATTGTCCTAAGCCAACGGGGAGAATCTTCTGTTTGGATGTGATAAAGCAAGTGGTTTGCTTCAGTTCCTTTTCCATATGAACTGATGAGCAAGCGGCATGAATAAATTCTCCCACATTAACCCTACATTTTAAAATCAGCAGCTTGTTTTGAATAATGCTGTTTCAATCATGAACTGTTCTCTTCTTTGAAATGATTTCGAGAAGCAAAAAATAGAAGTGAATAAACAAACTCTAAAAATCTGAATTCACGAACTGTTCAGAAAGTGAAAGCACTTTTGGCATAAAAATCTCCCTCCAAAATCTCAATTCAGCTGTGACAATTTAACCTTTAATCCCGCTTTGGTTTGAATCTAATAGAAAGAAGTGTTACCTCTGTCTACCTGCCTCTCTGCCTCTCTTGGCAATTCTGTGTGCTGAACAAAGTCAGCCGGAAGAAGCCCTGTGGCCACCCACGCAGCTGCAGGGAGCGCCTGTTGGGAGGGGCTGCTCTCTCCTCACATTAGAGGTGAACTTGAAGTTAGGATTTCAGAGAGAGGGTCTGGGTAAGAATCCTTCCAACTGCCC
>NW_005324369.1:0-1507 GCF_000412655.1 Myotis brandtii | reverse complement strand
GACCCACAGGTTGAGAACCGCTGAAGACCATCTCAGCCTTCTCAGGCTAACAGCCTCCAATCAGGGCTCACCTGAAGCCTTCCCCTTTCTCCACTACAAAACTTCCCCACTCTTCTGTCTGCTTTGGAGTCTCTGCCAAAAAGCATATGATAGTGGCTGACTCCCTTGCTATATAACAAGCTCTGAAAAAACAAAACAAAAAACAAACAAAAAAACCCAGCCTGTTTCTTCTCCTTTGGTTGGTTTTCATTTATTCCCATACAATAAGGTCCTGACTAGTCTCTGCCCAGTGGGTCCCTCTAACCAATTTCCCTGTACAACTAGAGTGACATTCCAAAATTCAGAACCTGGATTGTCAGTGATCTGCATAGTTTTCAATGGCTGTTTATTGTTTTCGGGACTAAGCTAAAATTCTTAAAGTGAGCACACGAGACCCCAAATTCAACTCTTACCATGCCCCCAAGTAAAACATCTTGCTCATCTCAGAACACTATCCTCTCCAATTGTTGTTAAACAATCTGTTGTCATTTTCTTAATGGGGTTGTCTGTTTTTTTCCACCTGTTTTATTCCTTTCTTATCCTTTCAGACTAGGTTAATTGTCTTCTCATTAAATAATCTTATGTTACCTCCAAGCCTTACTTGACTTTTTTTCTCTTCTGTATTCTATTAATACCCTGAAGTTACCTCTACCTAGCATTTACTAAGATAATACTCTTTTTATATACTTGTATGTATCTCCAGCTAAACTGGAAATCTCTAGTGTGAGATTTTAGTCTTAACCAATTTTCTATCCACATAAATTAGACCAATTTCTAGAAGACACTAGGCCTTCAATAAATGATATTGACAATTTTATTCATAGCCTTGACTTGTTACCATATGAAGTATTTGTTAATCGATACCCAGTGAATATTAAGTATTTGTATTATTTTTCAATACTAAAAGTGCTTATAGTTTTTTTTTTTATCATTATCGTCAATAATCATGTAACTCCTTTCTCATGGGTCACATAAAAAATACCTCAGAGAAGCAATGCAACACATATGTCTTACAGTGTTTGTTGAATATTGGGTGTATCTCAAGTGCCTCATCTTGTTTATTCAAGATTATTGTTTCCTAGACCCTCAGCCATATCCTCTCACTTACCTGCCACTGAACATAGCTTGAGCCCATGTGGTTTTGCTGCCTGGGGTGTATTAGATGCTTGTCTGGTAGGGCTGGGCCTTTTGGCTTTGCTATCTCTATACAACCAAATCAAAATGCATCGGGACCTCACTTCTTGGCTTTCCCTACCAATTCAATTGAATGAGACACCATAATAGGGCATGTGGTCTAGCTTCTTGAATAAGTAAGAAAGAAGCAGAACACACATATTAGAAGTGAAGTAGAGTTATTCCCCAGGGGAAAGAAGTTTAGAGAGATTCGGGCAAATTAATATAGTCTTTTTTTTTTGTCACTCCCATTGCTGATTTATGTTCTATGTTGCAAAATGGGCATAACTGTTGT
>NW_005324368.1:0-1507 GCF_000412655.1 Myotis brandtii | reverse complement strand
AAAAAAAAGCCTGATTAAAATTGATATGTTTTTATTATCATCATTCACCAACAATCTAAGATAATATCAGTGATAAAATGCTTCTACATTGAGATGGACCACTTTCACCACCACCTCGTGCCTTTGATATTCCACTACTAGACAGTTATGTCTCAGTAATAAAGAGTCTGGCTCCATTCTTTGATGTTTATCTGCTAATAACTATTAAAACTCATTATTTCCTTTCCCTTTATGCCCCACAGTTGGGCAAACTTATATGAAAGCCTAGGAAGTAAAATGCCCTTTTGTACTTGCAAACTCTCATCCCAGCTACATCCCTAAGAAACATAAAAACCACAAACCAGTCTCTTTTTCAAAATCTCTCATTCAATTTTCTTATCTGCTTAGGAGTCACCACATTCTCCCCAGAAAGCCTCACTCTATTAGAAGTAAACATTTTCATGCTCCTGTTGTGCATGTCTGTATAAATGTGTAGGTTGTCATCAGCCTCGATTGCTGAGACGATTTTTGTGAGGGGGTTCATCCTGCTTATTCAAAGTGGTCACAACAGGCCCACTGAGTCAAGATCTGGAAACCCCATTTAAGGCATAAATGACAGAGAACTCTCTTAAAGTAGAGATTATGCTGTAAAAAATAAATAAATTAACAATCTATTACTATCCCCATCAGCCTTCTCTTATTTCATTTAGAGTTTGCTCCCAGCATGCCCAGGGCCTTCATCCTTCCTGTGCTGGGCCTCCCTCTCTCCTTTTCTATTTAGCCTTCACAGTTCCCCTGTTTCATTATGCCAGGTGCCTATAGTTGAACCAATCAGTCCTATTCACCCTAAAATCTCACATTCTTCAAGGCAAACAAAACAATTTTCTTTTCTTTTTAGTGAGCAGTGATCATTTTTCATAATAAAAATCTCTTGGTTTATTGTGCAAAAATTGTCTCTTTTCCTTGTGAAGAATTGAAGGTAAAAAGCCCGAAGGTGGCACAGTGTCACTCTGTGTCCCAGGATACCTGTCATCAAAGCTGATTATATTTCCCTTAGCTACATCTGGCTTACAATATCAACCAACGTTACAAGATCAGCAGCCAATTCAAGACACTGCCCCCTCCTGACCTTGCCTTACTAGGAATTGGGGGGATGATTCATGAACATGTTTAGACTACCCAATGTCAGGTGGAGGAAGAGGCCATGTTTAGTGGCAGTCACTATACCTTCAGGAGCTATAAAAAAGTCCCACAATATATGTGTTGCAGGAAGAGAGAAAGAGTAAGGGAGAGAAAAAAAGAGTAGATCCATCTTAAAAATTAGTTTCAACCCTGAATCATATGGTACAGAGAGAGAATGATGAAAGGTTAATTCCTGAGTTTGACTCCATCTACTTTGAGTGATTGACTAGTTATCTTTATTTTGTAGACAATAGGAATTTATTGTTTTTTAGTAGAAAAATCTCTTTGCTTCATGTAAGTTCTGTCCTCGAGATCATCCTATATAATAAAAGGCTAATATGCAAAT
>NW_005324367.1:0-1506 GCF_000412655.1 Myotis brandtii | reverse complement strand
GATGCTATGAGTTCTGTGATCTTGGGAAAACATGTTTAAAATCTATGGAAACCCTTTTTCTCATCCTTCAAATGGGAGGAATGTGGTAGAGATACCTCCGTCTTACATGAGAAAACACACTTTTTAGACCCTTAGATTCCTGGCACTTGGAAATGCTGACTAAACATTTCTTATCTTCATCATTAGCCTTCCTGCTGTATGTATTTAGATTGGTCTTGACTTCGTAATTTGGCCTAAATGAAAAAAGACACCCGTACTGCTTCTTGTCTTTTCTACTTTTCCTGTCCACCTCCTCCAATCGTAAAGTTGTCCTTTCTCTGTCTCCTTCTTTTCTCTGAGGTTCCGACAAAATGTCATCCTCATTCCATTTGGATATTGCATCATTACTGTGTTCTTAATGATCATCTCCCCCAATCTCTGGCACCAGGAGGGAGGAGGGATTTGACCAGGGAGAAATCTTGGTGGTATGCCAGAATTGTAATCACCAGGAAGAAACCAGCAGCCACCAGAGTCACCAGGAAAGCACGTCTGGAAAACAGGTGACAATGACATGATTCCATGAAGGAACAAGAACGGAAGCGGGGATGGAACTAACGTGTGGAAGTCGAATTTAAAGACGAAAGACGGCCAAAGGCCCCGTCTCCCTGAGACTTCTTAGCACCAAACAGCCAGATCGCTCTGGAGGCAGCTGCCTAACACATTAGATCCCATTTCTTCGCATGCATTCCTCCTGGATGAATAGTTCCCAGCTTTAAATCTATGGCTTTTTTTTAAAATAGATATTTCCAAAGAACAAATTAGCTGGCAGCTTCCCTCTCCCCTCCTTGCCCCACTCAAAGTCAGAGACTCCCTCTGCAGCCTCTCTCTGCTGCACAGAATGATCCAACTGCCTTCTAAATTATAAAAGGGAAATCTCCCCCATCGTGGCGGGCCTGGGATGCACAGCGCTGCAAAACTGTAGCAAAAATGTAAACAAAGAATCCCGCAGAACCGGGGGCAAGCTGTCCACAGACGCCCATCCCAGAGGCTTCCATCAAAGGCAGAATGGCTTCCCCAGTAAATGAAGCCAGTGCAACTAATAAACTCAGGCACTAATTGCTGGCTGCAGATGTATTAACTGAAGCAAATGCGATGCCGGCAACCATTAATTATCTAATGAGGCCAGCAGTCTTCGGATGAGGTGGGGGCTGATTAAATATTAAAGGGTGGCATATGGAATGTGCCAGGAACAAAAGATTTCAATCTGAAAAAAAGAAGGAAGAGGGTGTCGGGGAGGGTTGGAGGGGAAGATGCCTGCGTTCTTTCTTTTTCTTTTTTTTTAAAGACAAAAGCTATCCCTGAGTCTGAGAAAGGTAATTAAAGCCCCATTGCTAGCACAAGTCTCAGTGAGTTCTGTGAAACCTGACTTCTGAAGCTTTGGAGCAGATGAAAAGGTTTCACATTAAAAGGGGGTGACAAAAACATTCTGATGCAAAGGCAGTTGCCTCTTTGTTTAACCCTTGGAGC
>NW_005324366.1:0-1506 GCF_000412655.1 Myotis brandtii | reverse complement strand
TAAGTACATTACTGCTTGGCAAATGCATCAACATAATTAAAACTAAATGTAATTCTAATGCACCAATTTGATTTAAAAATAATCTTCACAGTCACCAGGACATCAAAATGCAATTAGAGCTATTTGAGGAAAGTCTCTGATGCATTTTAGGTTCTGATGCTGCACTGTGTCAAGAAATCCAGATCTTCCCAAATGTCACTAATGTGTTTAGCTGCCTCCCTCTCACTCAAATGCCTCTTCCGATTAGGTTCTGGGGAGCGTGATCCATGACAGTTCAGGAACATTCGCCAAATCCCATCCAAACGGCCCTTTCGCTGAATGCTTTTCCTCTGAGCTGGTCTCTGAACTTGGGAAAGTGCAGGCAGTCTTATGGATACCAGGCTTCAGACAAAATCAAATTGCCTCGTTCCGGAGTTCCTTGCTACCTACCGTGTTCTCAGACTGTAAAAGGCTCTGGACCAGGACTATAGAGAATGAGAAATGGGTCTAGCAAAAAAATTAAGCAGGAGATCTAAAATTAATGGAGCCCTTTGGCAGGCTCCCTTTTCTGTTTCCCTTAGCCTGGTTTTTCCAGGACATCTCTTTTGGCTGAGTGACTATGGCTGCTGTAAGCTTCATTTGGGGTTCTTTTTGCCTAATGAACAGGAAGGGGTGAGAAATATTAAAGATCTCTCCAAGTGCCTGCAGAGAGAATAGGGCAGTTCTGATGAGTTCTCACAAGGCTTGAGTAGAACAAGAGGCAGCCTGACCTAGTGGTGCTAGTAATGGATTCAAATCCTGCCTACTGGTGAAGTCTCCCTAAACCTTCTCTCTCGTGTGACAACGCAATATGTCATGCCCACTTCACTCAGTGAACATCGCTGTCCCCCTCCAGGCTCTTGAGCTGTCCTCCTCAATCTGTTCAGCCTCTTTACTGTAATCAGCCCCCAGGTGGTGGGCCCCCAGGCCTTCCCACACCTCTGTGGTCACTACCTAAAGCAGAGGGGCAAGAGGTAAGAGGGATATAAAGAGAGGAAGAAGCTTTTCTGAAGCTCTGAATCACCCCAAAGATTAGTGTCCAAAGTCACTTAAGACAAGGGAGTTCAAAGGCTATTTCATTAGTCAACTGTTCCTGCCAAAATCTAAGAGGACACTCAATTAAAAAGTAGTAATCACTAGATCTTCTAATTTCCAAGTGAAAAATTGCATTTTAGGAAGAAATTAGAATTTGTAAATCCTTATTGTTTATCAATCACAGCGCTAAAGACTTCCACATATGCACCCTCATTTAATCCACACAATGACTTTGCAAAGTAAATATAGCTCATTATCGATTTGTTGTGCATAGTATGTAATTATATAAACATAATTGAGGTAGCTGAGTCTTTTAAAGGCATATTTTGTTTTGTTTAGAGGGTAAATTTCACATTTGTTTGTGCCCCCAGCATAGTTCTCTTTCAGCAATCACACTTATATACTAGAGGGCCAGTGCACGGATTTGAGCACATGTGGGGTCCCTCGGCCTGG
>NW_005324365.1:0-1506 GCF_000412655.1 Myotis brandtii | reverse complement strand
ACCTCTGACACGTGTGTCATATGTTCGCCATCACTGGACTAGGCACTCCCTATTGCATACATCTAGATGCACTTCTACCACAACCCTGATCTTGTTACTCAATGGACAAATCCCTAGAAAATTACAACAGAATAAAACTGTCACCAGAACACACATAGACTAGTCATAGCATCGTTGTTCATAATCACCAAGTGTATTATATACTCAGACAGTGGAATACTATACAGCCCACCTCCCTTCCAACAGCACCCTTTTTCTTTTCTTTATAACCCCTAACACAATATATGTGTTCATCTGCTTACTCTTACTTAGTTCCCATTTGTCCCCCTGGTTGGTAATCTCCAGGAAAGAACAATCCAGTCCTAATTTACATTTAGCACCCCATCTGGTACCTGAGACATGGTAGGTACCCAAGACATGGTAGGTACCTAAGTCATTTCATGCAAGCATGAACAAATGAATAAATGAATGAATGATGAGTCATTACAGTTGAGCCCCACTTGCCTGGCAACCTTTCTGTCACTTTGAGGTGGCTTTCTTGTGACCTATAATATATTTATCTTTTTGTTTCATCCTCAGAGGAAAGCCTTATTTTCCTCATTTCCAAAATCCTGGAAGACCCTTACCATGTGCCCAAATACTGATAACATAAGTAATGGTTGATACGGAATTGATTTACTCTGAGGATACTGGACATCTAACACCAATTAGAAATGCAACAATAAAAATTATTAGCATTTATCAAGGGCTTTCTATTTGCAGGTGCAACCCTAAGACTCTCAATATTCACAGCTATCATCTGAAACAGGTGCTAGTGTTATTACCATTTTGCAGATAGGAAAACTGAGGCACAGAGGAACTTTTTAAAACTCATACAGATGGATAAGTGGTGGTGCTGGATTCAAACCCAACAGGCCATACTATGTTATGCTGCATCAAATATTCAAGATTGAAACTAAGGGTATTATTCATTGCTGCTAATGCCGCAAATTGGTTGGCAGGTTGAACAGCATGGCCTGGGTTGTGTGGTGAAGAGAAGGCTGAGCTGATGGGCACTATGTGGGGCCTGTGAAGCCAGGCTTCAGAAAGCCAGTGCTCATGTGGACTTCCAATAAAGAGCCCTTCAGATTCCACCTTTTTCCTACGCTGAGTAATCACAGGATTTACCTGGAGGAGCCAGGATTGTGTCTCTTGTGATCCTGGCTGGGGGCTCAGGGCGCCTGTTGATACTGGAGTCATCTATAATTAGGGGATTAAACCATCTCACATTTGGGCTGACTGCAGGCATCCTTGACAAGCATCAGTCTTACTGCTGGGTACGGATGGCTCTGTGGCTTGTGGTTCAACGTAAAGATGAGTAGAAGGAAAATAAACTGCAGAAACTTTTCAAGTGTTTCTTTCTGCCTGTTCCGATTTTATTTCCTTTTTTGAACATTTCATGCACCGGAGGTACATGGCCATCCTTCCTTCCTCACAGTGGTTCTCAACCTTCCTAATGCCGCGACC
>NW_005324364.1:0-1506 GCF_000412655.1 Myotis brandtii | reverse complement strand
TGATAGTGACATGGAGAAGTAGAACTGAGTTTAGATCATGGCTTTGCCAACTTCTACTTCTGTCTTTGGATAGATTATACAATTTCTCTTAGCTCTAGCTTTTTTGACTGCTAAAACTAGAGATTGATTGCTCTTTAGAGTTGCTTTCACAACAAGTAACATAAATATTTCTGATAAAACACTTTGAAGAAAGAAATCAAGTCACAATGCAAACTAAAATTTTCATGCACTAGCACAGTGAGATGTATCTGAAAAACGAGGTAGATTATTAGACTAGATATATTATTAGAAAAAATATACATACATAAGAACCTTCACTAATGTAATATCTCATTCCCATAGGATTTTCTTTTTGGAATATGCACGATTATTAGTGGGGTATCATTGAATATGTGTAAAACTGTAGATCCTACACCACATAAACATAAAATAATAAACCCACTATGTTGAAGTTGACATATTACCAATTTTATAAAAAACTGACTTTGTTTTTCATTACAGCTGCCTCTCAGAAAGGAAGCTGTCACTCTTGCTAACAGCCTAAGCATGTGTGAATGTCCCAGAATTGAATTTCTACAGCAAAAGCACAAGGATGATAAGAAAAACTCCTTTGACCATGAGCTCTTTAGACATGGTAATACAAATATACTCTGTTCCTGAACCTTTAAGTTCTAAGTCTTCAAATTCATTAGTTTCATATCATTTTTGATACTTGGTTTATCAACTCAGGAGATTTTCTGAAACCATTTTATTTAGTATTTATCAGTGTAGTGATACATGAATTTCTGATCTATTACTTTAGTCAGGTTGTCAACAAATATTACTGAGTGATTTTTATGTGTCAACATTAATAGGATGAGACTCATTTGTTACTCATATTTAATCCATGTTATCTAATATAAAGTCTGCTTTTGTTCATTGTGTCCTAAAATAAACTTTAAATATACATATATTCATACATATAAATGTATATATATTATTTACACTTACACATACCCCAAATGGATTGCTTTATAAGTTGCCTTTTTAAAGATAAACTTTTGTTATTTCATTTATTCAATCAACAGAACTTTATTTGCATCTTGAGTAGATATAAATAAAAGTACATGACCCATTTGTAGGACACTTCTAGAAGAGGTTCCCTGGTACCTACAGATTAGGGGAAAAGACCAGCTCATCATGTCCTTTCTTGCCTCGCCCTCTTACACAGTTCATTTTTCATTCCACCCGTATTTACTGAATGCTTACACACAATGAGGCACTTGGTAGGTGATAGGGATAGTCAATGCAAACTAGACAGTCTTGTCTTTTATGGTGCTCACCAGCATTAATTATTATTCAAATTAATGTAGAATTATAATTATCATAAGAGCCACAAAGATGAAGTATTAATGCATAGTATCAATCATAATGAGAATTGATCAGGTCAGGGAGTAAGGGACACCTATTCTTTGGTCTTAACTATCCAACCTACTGAAGATTGAGTAGTCAGAAATTTGGTTAACT
>NW_005324363.1:0-1506 GCF_000412655.1 Myotis brandtii | reverse complement strand
CATTGTGAGGGTTAGATGACATAAAGTGTGTGAACAAGTAGGAAGTGTCTGGCACATTGTAAGCTCTCGATAAATATTAGCTATTATTTTGGATGTCGTGACTCGGTGGTCCCACCCAACTGAACTGGTAGATATTCTCCCAACCTCACTGTTCTTTCCTGGGTTGGGAAAGCTTTCTCATGTACAGGTCCAAGACGGTTAGGCTGTCCTTGCTGGTTGTCTTGTTTCTTCATAGATGGAAAATCAGGGGGGCAGGAAGAACCCCAAGAGCTTTCTCTTTTTGCATTTGCAGTGGCATGAAGTGGAGGGGAATCTGTCCCTTGAATGAATAGAGTAGGAACATTCCGACCCTCCTGAGTGTGCTTGCCTGTGTGAGCCGTGGAGAGTGCAGACATTTTTCAGCAACAGAGTATAGCTGTCAATGCATGTGTTACAGCTATTTTAGTGCCTTCTCCCCTCCTGGAGGAAAGCCATTTTCAAGCCAGTTGCTTATAATGCATCAAGTGATGAAATACAGATAACAAATTGTGCATTTGTTTGGCTTCATGCTTATTACACCCCCGGTTCTGGAAAGCATTGCACTTAGCCCCTTAATAATCTCTCTCCTGAGATCAATTACCAGGATTTATCTGGTTCCTGGAGCATAAAAGTGTTTTATTGTTTTTATTTTTACTCCAAGTGAAGTGTGAGGGGGTAGGCCAGGTTTAAAGGGACTGTCCCAGGCAAGAGTGTGAAGCTGGGATCACTGGCCCTGCTCTTCTGTCTACTGGGCCCTCACAAACAGGAAAGTGGGAAACACGTGGGACTGTCTCCTCTGAGGAGTGACCTGGTCCAGCTGTTCTCATCCCTGGTTAGTTGCCCACAGGATGCGGGAGTGCAGGTGCCTGGGAAGGTGGGTGCTGCTTGAGGGGAGAGGCTAGAAAACCGGGCTCGGTTACCCTTTCAGACCAAATCATTTTTCCTCTAAAGTTTCGCTGTAATCCAAACCAGTTGAGCATTTGAGAAGAAGTAGGTACCATGAAAAGGGGTAATGGAATTAGCTTTCATGTTTTTCCAGGACTCTAAACCATATTTCCTGTCACAACTGTACATTATTAATACAAGGCATCTGTTAGCACAGGGCTGCCCGAAAATGTGCACCCAAAACCTGACATCTGGTTTCGATAATTTATTTCTGACATTTGTAGTTGCTGGTGGTGGTGGAGGGGGGAGGAGGATGGGAAAAAGAGGGGAATTAAACCAAGATGTAGCCTTTAACCCATCAGCAGCTCCTCGTTGGAGCCAAAAGCCGGAGTTCTTAACGTGGTTTTTGCATTAGGTAATATAATTATATTAATTTAGCAGCAAATGCCATGACTCCCGGCCTGGTGGGTGTGGGTCCACGCTGGCTTTTATCCTGCCTTCTCGGGCTGCAGCAATTAGCTTCCTCTCAAGAAGGGGATTAGCGGGACCACCCCCCAGCGGCGGGTAGCGGGCGCTCCCGGAGCTGTCAGGTGTCGTTCGGCT
>NW_005324362.1:0-1506 GCF_000412655.1 Myotis brandtii | reverse complement strand
CTCTATCCACTGAGCCAAACCGGTTACGGCTGAACTGTTCTCTTTATGTCCCACATAGAATCCTTCAACAAGGTCTGTTGGCCCTTCTTCTACAACATACACCAAACCATTGCACTTCTCTTCCTTTCCACGGCCACTACCCTGTCCTAAAGCACCATTATCTCTCTTTGGCTCCTTAGAGCTTCTCCTGCTTCTACTCTTGTACTCAGCACAAGGAAAGGATTTGGACAGTCTCTTTTTTGTGCTCTAAATCTTTTTATGTCTCCAGCTCAGAAGCATTACACTTAACGCCCCCTAGCCAATCATATACTGCGTATCGATTGTACCTGCCATGTTCAAGGAACAGGGCACGGGGGTACGAAGATGCATGATACAGCCACTGCCCTCAATCAAGTCACGATTTAAATAAGCCATCCAGAACAGCAAGACAAATTAGAAAGAAGTCACCCTTTTCTATCAGACATAAAATATTACCAAGTTTAGAGGGAACTGATTAATTCGTGAATTAAAGATGGATAGCATGGTGAGTTAGTAAAGAATTGATGGATGCTAACATCTTTGCCCTAGGAAAGAGAGAGAAGCATTATGCTTTTACAGCAGGTAAGGGAACAGGATGTCAGTTTTGTAGCTCCATCCTGCTGCTTGCTCTCTGCATTGCCAGAGGTGATCCCACCTCCTCAGACCAGGAGGAATGTATGGGGCACATAGGGAAGGGGGGGTTGCAGGGTCCTAGGTGGGTTCCTCAAGCCCTGCACAGAAAAAGCAGAGAAGCAGCCCCCCAAAGTTCCTGTAGCCTTGGAACATGAGCTCATTGGATATGATCAGCATGAACTAACACAAGACTGAATGTCTGCTGGGCTCTTAACTATTTATCCGCATAACAACTCTGTGGGGTAAGCACTAATATTATATCCTCATAACCAACATGAGGAAATGGATGCAGAGAAGGTAATTGACTTGCCCACTGCTTTTCCACTGTGTTAGTTTTCTGTGGCTGTTGTAACACATTACCACAAACTTAGAGGCTTAAGACAGCAGAAATGTACTTTCTCACAGTTCTGGAGGCCAGAAGTATGAACAGAAGGTGTTGGCAGGGCTGTGCTCCCTTCGCAGTCATTATTGCAGAAGCCTGTCTTGCTTCTTCCAGCTTCTGGTGGCCCCACGGGTTCCGTGGCTTATGGCTGCACACGGCCAATCTCTGCCTCCACCTTCATTCACATACTTTCCCTCTGTGTCTTCTCTTCTTCTAAAGAGATTTGTCTTTGGATTTAGGGCCAGGATGGTCTCATCTCGAGATCCATAACTAAATAATATCTGCAAAGACCTTTTCTTTCCAAATAAGGCCATATTCAGAGGGTTGGGGTCCCAGGACACAGGCATATCTTTGGGGAGCCACCGTTCAACCCACTAAACCTATCAAGAAGTAGAGCTAAAATTCAAGGCCTAGCAATCTGGCTGTAGGGTGTTTGCTCCCCAAACCACCCCAATATACGGCTTCTCAAAGAC
>NW_005324361.1:0-1506 GCF_000412655.1 Myotis brandtii | reverse complement strand
TATCTATCTATCTATCTATCATCTATCTATCTATATTCTTTTTTCCATCTATTAATCCCTGTTATTACCATAATACCTACATTGTATTTTAAAGAAATATTCTGTTTACAAATTATTTTAGACCATTCTCATAATTGAGCCTCAATAATTAAGTAGGTATATTATCTTTATCACATTGGTGAGTAAATTCCAGGAAGGCTCTACATTCTCCCCTGTAAAGCATTAGACATTCTATTTTTATATATACAATGTTAATAAGTTGAGTATTTGTTAAATGAGTAGAGCCTATATATATATATAATACTAGATTTTCTGAGGAGACACAATGCCAGCAAATTAATTTTCAAGCAAAATTTTTAATAGAAAATTACCCTTCCAGAATAATTCATTGTATATTTGAATCAAAGCTTAACCATTTCCACCAGGTTTTAAAGGTATCTGCTTCCCAACATGCATTTTCTCTTACCCAAAGCGACAGTTTTTAGCAATACATCATGGAATAGACACCACCGGTGCCCTGCACAAATGCCCTTCACCAGCCCTGACTGTCCTACAGATGCTAACAATTCACTACTTCTCTTCCCAGAGAATTGCTTTCACACAAAATCAATTCATCCAGGATCCTATTCACTTAGTTCATCTGCACATACAGCTTGTCTCACTCCCCTTCTCTTGGGGGCACTCCTCCAACAAATAAATCACTTGATCGAGAATCCCCATCTCAGGCTCTGCCTCTAGGGAACTTGACTGAAGATACAATGTTTTATCTTTAAATGCATGCATGACTCCAAACATTCTCACTATAATACAGTAGGGAATTTGAGGTGCTTAACATACTGAATGCATGTTATAGGAAAGGCAAACACAATGATATCTGAAATACTTTTTAAAAAACCCACTTCTGTAATCCCAATTTGGTGAATGCCTGGCCCCAAGAAGGTAGTCTGGGCTGGGGTTAGGGAGTGGGAATGAGTTGTATCATGCACCAGGAAAGGAATACAGGGAAAGGAAAAAACAAACAAAAAACAAAACTCTGTCTTCTTATACTCAATTGTAGATGAAGAAAAATGGAGAGTGAGTCTTTGAAAGATTGCATATTTAGTTCCAATATTTTGGTATTTTGACTTGATAATGTTAAAAATACTTTAGGTTGGGTGATATTGATCCTCTGTGACTTTAGTTTCACCAAGTGTTTTCTTTGAAAAGGAAGAGAATATTTGATCAGTTTGTTATTCCTAACTTTCTACTAATAGGTTTCATACTCCCTTGATCTCAGCCCAGAACAAGATGGATGATTGGAAAGATATTTCCTGCAAGGGGCCTGATCTAGACATATCTACCCCAAGTCAGGATGCTTGGGCATCACCCCAAAGGGCAGAAAATATGTTCTGTGTTATTAAAGTGCTGGAATTGAGGTACAAAGTAGTATACAGTATGTGACAATGTGTTTTATATCTGTAACAGGATTTTCTAACATTAGCAACTCCATTTATAATCCAACTAGAG
>NW_005324360.1:0-1506 GCF_000412655.1 Myotis brandtii | reverse complement strand
TTTTTTTTAAATGAATTCACTAAACTTAATGATATACCCTCAAAGTATTTAGGATACCTTAGCGGCCCCATTGTTTAGAATGTAGGATGAATGACTGGGTCAGAATGCTGTGATTGCATAGGCCGTGGGACTGTGACTTAGCCCATTGGTATCAGTCCATCAGTATTAGAGCACAGACGATCTTCTAATCTCCATGTCCAGAGCTCTCACTCACTCATTCATTTGTTCATTCACTCATCGAAGTGGTTTTTAAGAGGGATTCATTTTGTAATTGTAAGCAGCACGATTTCTAGTTTATGGAGACTTAAGAGGGAATAGGGCTTCAAAAAATATAAGCCTGAAAAACTTTAAACCAGTTAGAGGCATGTTTAATAACTTAGCACAAAAAGTCACCCTTACTTAACAATCCTACTTAAGCATGATTTCTTCATCCATTAGCTTTGAGATTCTTTAGGGGTGATTGCACTTACAGTAAAACCCAGTTTTATGACAGGGCTCATTATTATAGGGATTGGGGCAAATGTCACCCACAAAGTATCATGAAAGATCTGATATACCAATTGCTTACAAGCCCTAACACAGTAAGGGTGTTATAAATAAGCAACTCTTGCTAGACATTTTGTTTCTAATTCACCTTGTTTAAAACTTGATTTATCATTTTTCTCAAACTAGCTCCTCTTCTTAATATACCTACATATTAATTCCAGTTTTTGAACAATTGCAGTATGCCACACCCTACCCTAGGCACTTGATTCCAGCTTGCAAAGTATTATGGGCTAGAAAAGAATAACAGTAAATCAATAATTACACTAATGATTATTTTGTTTGGGTTATGTTAAATGTTATGACTTAGAAACTCAGCACTTTATATAAGTGTATTACAACTAACTTTTTAAAATTTCTTATGGGAGCTCCATTTTCTAAGAATGTTTAATGTTTATTGGCTGTGGCCTCATTTTGCTTATCATACCCATACCTTTTCCTCCCTTCTTATGTTTTCAACCTAGTTTGAGCTCTTCTCATTTCAGTAGGCACGCTGTGCTGCCCTTTCATTTCAGATCTTTCCCTGATCTGTATTTCAGTGACTTATAGCCTCTCTCCCATTTTGTCCTTCTTATGTCATACCTCCAGATTAAGCATCCACAATGTCAGCTTGAAAGAATGTCCTATGATGGTCTTGCATCATCAGCCAGAGGAGTGCCAGCCTTCCTACACTGCATTGAGGCTGCCCTCAGCCTGGCTCCAGTCTACCTGCCAAGCCTTATCTTGAACTATTTCCTTAAACACACCCTCTTTTCAGCCATCTTACTCTATTCATTGTCTCCTGAGTGTGCATTTATGCACATTATCAACTCCATCAGAACTGCTCTACTATCTTACAGCATTGGATACCTCTAATTCTCATATTTCAATGTAGATCCTTCCTGTACAGTTGTTTAATCCACAAAGGTTTCTTTCCTTTCTAACATCATGATATTAATCTGTATTTCTTACTTAACAACACAG
>NW_005324359.1:0-1506 GCF_000412655.1 Myotis brandtii | reverse complement strand
CCCTTTCAGAGCCCACAATAGCGCGCCTAGCAAAACATCACCACATGTTCCATGTTCGGAGCACCATTTCCTCTGCTCGGGCTGCTGGCTCTTACTGGGATTGGGTTTTCCTGGTGCTTGCTTTGGCTCCCGGCCACCAGCTGCTCCTGTGCCTGGAACAGGGCTTGTAGCAGATGCTGCTGGTGCCCTGCCCGAGTCTCCTCTGCAGGCACCGCCTGTGGTTTCCCATGGCCTGGCTCTGTGCTCGCAGTTCCCGCCTGGAAGCAGCCTCATTCGGGAACTGTGAGCAAACACCGCAGCTTCCTTGTCCCTGGAGTGGGGCAGCCCTGGAATGGATGCGTCCACCCAGGGATCCCCATGAGACCGAGTCCCAGGTGCTTGCAATAAACACCCACTCATTCACACACTCCATCCTGGCTCCCTTCCGTCCTGTCTCCACTTCTCTCCCCTCCTCCCCTACGCCGTTTCCTGGGATCACTTCCCAGCTCAACTGGTAGCGTTCAAATCCTTATCTACCAGAGCCAGGCAAGCTTCAAGGTGTTAAAGTTGCCAGGCAAAGAGTTCCATCTGGGAAATCATGTTCCAAAGTGTATCTCCTGTCTTCTCCTCCGTCTTGTCCATCCAGAGGAAAAACAAATCGCCAACCAAGATCGAGCTAACAGGAACAAAGACAACGGTCAAAAACTAGCGACACCTGTTAGGGGCCACAGAGGACGTGTGTGGCTTGGTCTCTGCAAGTGCATTAGCTTGGATCTGGCCGGCTTCCAAAACGACTTCGCAGGCAGGGTTCCCGCCAGCCTGCCTCCCGACTCCTGCCGTTTGCACCCTCTTCCTGAGTCTTGACAGCACACCCAGCACATTGTCAGCCTGAACCCCCTGCGGTGGGAGGGGAAGGGGGGCTTTTGGTGAGGAGTCCACAATCACTTCCAGCCAGCCAGGCCGGCTTCCGACGAGCTGTGTCTCATTCTGAAGGTGCGATTATTGTCTCTGTGTCCCTATCAATACGCTGAGCTGATGGAGGTTAAAAGGGCTTGAGAGCTTTACAGCTCCTGCTGGAGTTGCAGTGTGTCTGCCTATCGGTCCTTCTGATTGGGGATTTAAATCATCTCGCACTTCAGGAAATTGGTAGCCTTGTAACATAGGGAATCTGACAGTTTATGGCTCAATCTGTGTCTAGCTGTCTTTAAAGGAAAGGTAGTAAAAATTGAAATTGAGGCAAACAGATAAATACCCGGGCCCTCTGATGGTGCATTTTACAATGATCACATCTGCTGCAAGTGCCTGGAAGACGGCTCTGGAAGGCTGCCTGGGCTGCGGAACAGCTCCTGCGGTGAGGCAGTGGAGCAGGCTGGGCAGGAAGGGATGCGGGGTAAGGTGCTTTCACACAAGGGGTCACCTGGTATCCATGAGTATTACTGGTCCTTTCTGCTTTCTGTTTTCATTGCAGTTGCTCTGCACGGTTTGAAGCACGTGAGATTCCCGTCCCTCCACACCCTCGCCCTGGGG
>NW_005324358.1:0-1506 GCF_000412655.1 Myotis brandtii | reverse complement strand
AACATTGTTCCAAAATTCTCTTTTTCTTTCTGTATCCCTTCTGCTAATATGCCACTTTCTTCCTTTTCTCATCTATTAAGCATTAGAATTTAATATGTTACCTTTTTTCTTTTTTCTTAGCTGTAGCTGATCATCACGAGTCATTATTTAGTCAATCACAAGGTACCATATTCGGGTGATATGAAGAAAGCAAGGTAAGTGTTATCTTCAATTGTTTCCATTATATTGCTTCTTAACATTTTAAATAATAGTTTTTGTGTGAGACAGTACTCAAGATTGAAAAAAAAAACATGTTGGAAATCCATTCAAAGTCATAGTAGCAGTTTTGAATGTATATTACAAATGCCAAGCATTAAGCAACTTAAGGAGTTTTCTTATCTACCCTCCTATTCACGGAAAGGTGATTTAGAAAGGAGTCTTCCTGATTTTCTTCATGGCTGTATTTGACTGCATGAAGTCGCTGTTACCTAGCCATCTGTAAACATGTTATTTTTCATTTAGAGGTGCTAAATTAAAGGAAGGAAGCTGCCATAAAATTTTAATAATAATATCCTGAACTATAAATATGAATCATCACTTAGATTCAATAATTCATTTATTCTACTTATATACCACCCTATTTTGAAAACAATTTGAAGGGGCTTATTATTTCACATAAAGTTTGTTTTTATGAAGACCATAATGAATACAGTGAGCACAGCTGTAATTACTATTCCAGGCCTGAAAGCCACTGTGGTGAAGTCATGGAATTATGATCTCTTCTAAGCTTATAATTGTGTGTGAACATATGTACACATTTATATGACTGCAGTGGGATCCTCAGAAAGAATTACATTCTGGAAACATTTAAGACAAAATCAGTCTTTCTGATCTGTTAATAAAGTAAACAACCTTGATTTAAAAAGAATAAATCACATGTGAAGGACCAAAATATCAAGTTCTTTGTGTGGGGTCACAACTCAGTGTTTTCTTCTCTGCAGAAATGGAAAAAACAGCTATGCAGTTATTTTTATTGTTGAAATGTAAATAACTCACATTCCAATAGTCTCTTCAGGCTAAATCTGCATCATTTTAAGATTTAAAAAAATTTCTTTGAGTGAATGCTGAGCCCTGAGCTTATCTCTTAGAATAGGAAGGACTTTTCTTTAGAATAATTGAGACAGCTGTCAGTAGTCAACTTTTTGGGCTTAGAGTGGAAAGAAAACATTTCAGGGCTATTAGACACCTAACACCCACTTCACAAGAGGCTGTGCCTAGTGAGAAAAGGGCCCAGCCATCCAAATGTCTGCACTTGGAGACTCTGCAAGAGGCCTTCCCTTACACTGACGCCTTAATGCAGTCCATGCTGGCTGTGCAAAGTGGCAAGGCAGACACGAAAATGTGAACTGATCTACCTTTTCAGGAAGCCAAACTTATAAAAGAAAATAATTCATTTGACCCTTCTGACCTCCTCACCTTGTCTGGGGGACCAAAAGAAACTTGGCCTTTTTCTCCTACCTTTTTTTT
>NW_005324357.1:0-1506 GCF_000412655.1 Myotis brandtii | reverse complement strand
CACATACAAGAGTTAACCAATGAATGCATAAATAAGTAGAACAACAGATTGATGTTTCTATCTCAAATCAATCAGTCAATCAAAAACTTTTTAATGAGATGTTATGGCTTACAAGAAATACTCTTTAACCAAAAATCTTACCACTTATTCACACAAAAAAACCGAGATTTTACTTACCTTGTGATAAAGCCGTGTCCTATCACTAGTTCATACAATTAATTTTTAAACCCCACATCTTTTCAGAAGTATTCAAGATGTAAGTAAATATATATAATGCACACACACAACACAACACATACAAGTTCCCGTTTAGAGCTGTGGTTCTCAACTCAAGGCAATTATGCCCCTAGAGGACATCTGGCAGTGTCTGGAGAGTTTTGTCACAAAAGAGGACAGGATGGGGAGGGGTGCTAGTGCCATCTAGTGGGTAGAAGGTGAGGAGGCAGCTGCTAACCATTCTACAATGCAAAGGCAGCCTCCACAACACAAAATTATCCAGCCCAAATATAAGTGCAGAGCTTAAGAAACTCCAGTTTAGAGGAAACAGACTATTAAACCATTTGAATTATTCATGACAGTAAAACAAAAAATTTAAATTGTTTTGTTTAACTGATATCGCTATCGGGGACTGTCTTCAACTAAAATTTAAAACAACCCAAAAACGAAACAAAACAAAACAAGCTTCTGGTAGATTTAAATAATAAACCCTTAGAAATTAAAATAATAAACCCTTAGAAATTAGCAAAATTGAAAAACAGTAAATTTACCCAAGTCTTTAAATAAAGGTGCATAATCATTATGACCACAGCTTTACAGCCATCCTCACCTGGTTTCAATTTCTAATCCTGCCATTAAATTACTTCCCTGTGCTTTGGTGTCTTCTGTGAAGTGGAATGACACCTGTCCTTCACTGGGCCTTCACAGGGACAAGGAGGTGCGCAGGAAGCTCTGAGCATGGTGCTGGCCCAGTGCAAGTGCTTGGCCTCACCTCTGAAGAAGAGCAGCTTGACATCTGACATTACTCTCGATGCCACCCTCTAAAGCAGAGGTTCTCAACCTCAAATCCATCAACTATTAAGAGGAGGCTTAAGGAGGTGTTAGGGACTTATATGCTGCTTGAAATAATTTATAAAAGTTTGTGTGCATGTGCAGTTTTCCGACTCCAGCATTTTCAACAATATTCAAAAAACTAACAAATCTGCATTCTAAAGGGTGACTAGTACACAGGAAAATCCAGTTCACATCCATCAATCCCACATCACTGACCTTCCTTCAGGTTTCCACTTAAAAGCTGCTTGTGTCTAAAAACACAAGTGTAGAACACAGCTTGGCAGGCTGAGTAAAATGGTCCATGTAGAGCAACATCACAAAATGCCTTTGTTCCTGAATCCTGGTTATTAAGGTATATGTGCAGCCAATTAACCAAAAGATCTAGGCATGATTTTACAGTACTAGAGAGAAGAAAAATTCAAGTCAAATCCACTGGCTTCATAAAAAAAAAAAAAA
>NW_005324356.1:0-1506 GCF_000412655.1 Myotis brandtii | reverse complement strand
CAGAGAGACTCACTGGCGGTAGCTCAGCCCAGGCTGTCCCATGGGAGGCAGGAAGCCGTGTAGCCATGCCAGGGATTGGGTGACACAAACTGCTGATCCATGGCTTATTGGACCCAGGTCCATTCTCAGCCTGTCTGATGCTGGGCACAGCTGTCCAGAGGAAGTCACGGTCCCAGGCTGCCTTCCCAGGCCCCTCCCACCAGCCTGTGCCTGAGAGATTCCTGCTCTCCTGCACCGGGGTCCCGCCAGCCCGCAGAAGGCTTTCCTCGATGGCGGGAGCAGCCTCTGACCCAGCCTCCTCCTCCGCTTCTGTGCCCACATCACATCCCTGAGTCCTGTGCCTCTTCAGGCCCTTCTCCCCGTGGGAGTGAAGTAGCTGCAGCAGGAAGAGTGGGGGCAGACGCAACTGTGGGTCAGAAGGCACAGCGTTAGGGAGTCGAATCCTGCTCCACCCTCTTTCTCTCTGAGCCCGTGGGAATAACACGGCCTACTTTGCCACCGCTGGGAGGTGAGATAGGACAGTATGTGCGACTGAAGCTTCAATCCCCGACCACAGAACCTGGGTTCATTCCCCGGGTTACTGGACATCTTCCTTTCTGTTTTGCGTTCCTCCCTGAGAGTTTGCCGGAGCTTCAGGGCCCAGGCCACCAGCTGTGCTCCAGTCACATGGAACGATGCACACAGCACCATGTGCTCCGGGCTGGCCTCTGTCTGCTGGGGACACTCATGGGGACACCTATGCAGCCCCCATGGGACTCACAGGGCACAGATACCTGCAGCCACAGACACCCCCCGCCTTCCCCCCTGACTCGGGGCTCTGGCCCTGCTGGTCATGATCTGGGGACCCAGATTCCAAACCTGAACCAAGTCCAGGAGTTTGCCACTCACTTGCCAAGCCCTGGTGCCCTGCAGGGGTCTGGCGGAGACCTTCTCGGGGTGTAGCTCATTGTGCAGTGGATGCATCTGGTAGGGATTCTCTGTTGAAAAGGACCTGCCATCTCCACTACGAGCCATGGCCTTGTGTGGCCTTGACAAGTCGTTTTTTCCTTTGAGTTTGTTCCTCTTTAAAACGGGTATAATTATAGCTAAGCCTCAGAGTGACTGTGGGTAGATTGTTAATGACCTGGCCTGACCCCCTGCTGTATAGTAGGTGCTCAGTTAACGTCAGGCCCCTCCCCTTCTTCCTGCCCTGAGTCCAACCCTGCATGAGCACAGCAGTGTGGCCTCGGCCCAGACACAGGAGCAAGCTGCCTCTGGGAGGGCCCATGGCCCAGGAACAGGCGTGAGAGCTCTGCCTCCTGCTGGCAGCCCCAGCAGGGCCTCGATGGAGGAATCTCACCCCCAAGAGGGGGAGGAGAGAGGCATCGAATGCCAGCTCAGTCTGTCCAGGGGCTAAGGATGGTGCTGTCACCCCTCTGCCCAGGGAGTGTCACCCCACTGAGGCAGGACTGAACGTAAGCCTCCTCCTGATGCCCCCAACACACACACACACACACACACACACAC